>NC_090248.1:67826013-68026013 GCF_037325665.1 Littorina saxatilis | reverse complement strand
GTTCATGATCTTCCAGTCGCTTTGGAGCAATGCACTTTACACACTAGAGTTGTCGTATTCATGATCTTCCAGTCGCTTTGGAGCAATGCACTTTACACACTAGAGTTGTCGTATTCATGATCTTCCAGTCGCTTTGGAGCAATGCACTTTACACACTAGAGTTGTCGTATTCATGATCTTCCAGTCGCTTTGGAGCAATGCACTTTACACACTAGAGTTGTCGTATTCATGATCTTCCAGTCGCTTTGGAGCAATGCACTTTACACACTAGAGTTGTCGTATTCATGATCTTCCAGTCGCTTTGGAGCAATGCACTTTACACACTAGAGTTGTCGTATTCATGATCTTCCAGTCGCTTTGGAGCAATGCACTTTACACACTAGAGTTGTCGTATTCATGATCTTCCAGTCGCTTTGGAGCAATGCACTTTACACACTAGAGTTGTCGTATTCATGATCTTCCAGTCGCTTTGGAGCAATGCACTTTACACACTAGAGTTGTCGTATTCATGATCTTCCAGTCGCTTTGGAGCAATGCACTTTACACACTAGAGTTGTCGTATTCATGATCTTCCAGTCGCTTTGGAGCAATGCACTTTACACACTAGAGTTGTCGTATTCATGATCTTCCAGTCGCTTTGGAGCAATGCACTTTACACACTAGAGTTGTCGTATTCATGATCTTCCAGTCGCTTTGGAGCAATGCACTTTACACACTAGAGTTGTCGTATTCATGATCTTCCAGTCGCTTTGGAGCAATGCACTTTACACACTAGAGTTGTCGTATTCATGATCTTCCAGTCGCTTTGGAGCAATGCACTTTACACACTAGAGTTGTCGTATTCATGATCTTCCAGTCGCTTTGGAGCAATGCACTTTACACACTAGAGTTGTCGTATTCATGATCTTCCAGTCGCTTTGGAGCAATGCACTTTACACACTAGAGTTGTCGTATTCATGATCTTCCAGTCGCTTTGGAGCAATGCACTTTACACACTAGAGTTGTCGTATTCATGATCTTCCAGTCGCTTTGGAGCAATGCACTTTACACACTAGAGTTGTCGTATTCATGATCTTCCAGTCGCTTTGGAGCAATGCACTTTACACACTAGAGTTGTCGTATTCATGATCTTCCAGTCGCTTTGGAGCAATGCACTTTACACACTAGAGTTGTCGTATTCATGATCTTCCAGTCGCTTTGGAGCAATGCACTTTACACACTAGAGTTGTCGTATTCATGATCTTCCAGTCGCTTTGGAGCAATGCACTTTACACACTAGAGTTGTCGTATTCATGATCTTCCAGTCGCTTTGGAGCAATGCACTTTACACACTAGAGTTGTCGTATTCATGATCTTCCAGTCGCTTTGGAGCAATGCACTTTACACACTAGAGTTGTCGTATTCATGATCTTCCAGTCGCTTTGGAGCAATGCACTTTACACACTAGAGTTGTCGTATTCATGATCTTCCAGTCGCTTTGGAGCAATGCACTTTACACACTAGAGTTGTCGTATTCATGATCTTCCAGTCGCTTTGGAGCAATGCACTTTACACACTAGAGTTGTCGTATTCATGATCTTCCAGTCGCTTTGGAGCAATGCACTTTACACACTAGAGTTGTCGTATTCATGATCTTCCAGTCGCTTTGGAGCAATGCACTTTACACACTAGAGTTGTCGTATTCATGATCTTCCAGTCGCTTTGGAGCAATGCACTTTACACACTAGAGTTGTCGTATTCATGATCTTCCAGTCGCTTTGGAGCAATGCACTTTACACACTAGAGTTGTCGTATTCATGATCTTCCAGTCGCTTTGGAGCAATGCACTTTACACACTAGAGTTGTCGTATTCATGATCTTCCAGTCGCTTTGGAGCAATGCACTTTACACACTAGAGTTGTCGTATTCATGATCTTCCAGTCGCTTTGGAGCAATGCACTTTACACACTAGAGTTGTCGTATTCATGATCTTCCAGTCGCTTTGGAGCAATGCACTTTACACACTAGAGTTGTCGTATTCATGATCTTCCAGTCGCTTTGGAGCAATGCACTTTACACACTAGAGTTGTCGTATTCATGATCTTCCAGTCGCTTTGGAGCAATGCACTTTACACACTAGAGTTGTCGTATTCATGATCTTCCAGTCGCTTTGGAGCAATGCACTTTACACACTAGAGTTGTCGTATTCATGATCTTCCAGTCGCTTTGGAGCAATGCACTTTACACACTAGAGTTGTCGTATTCATGATCTTCCAGTCGCTTTGGAGCAATGCACTTTACACACTAGAGTTGTCGTATTCATGATCTTCCAGTCGCTTTGGAGCAATGCACTTTACACACTAGAGTTGTCGTATTCATGATCTTCCAGTCGCTTTGGAGCAATGCACTTTACACACTAGAGTTGTCGTATTCATGATCTTCCAGTCGCTTTGGAGCAATGCACTTTACACACTAGAGTTGTCGTATTCATGATCTTCCAGTCGCTTTGGAGCAATGCACTTTACACACTAGAGTTGTCGTATTCATGATCTTCCAGTCGCTTTGGAGCAATGCACTTTACACACTAGAGTTGTCGTATTCATGATCTTTAGAACTCTTAAGAAACGATGTAAGGCGATCTGGGATTAATAAACTGTATGCGTCAGAATATAGTAGTTTGATTTCAACTGACATCTGAACCGCAGGGCTAGACCTAGTGTGTTAGGGGAGAGGCTGTGTGAAGGGAGAGGGGGTTCCAAAATGAGGCATATGTACCGGGGTCGCTGAGGGCATTATTGGAATCCAGGGGAAAAGATCTGGATGGGTTCGGGCGGGTGCAGGTGGGGGGGGGGTGCAAACAGGTTTATTCAAGACCCTGACTACTTGGTAGGGTGAGTTGGAAATTGTTTATGAATTAATTTCTTTAAAAACAACTACTACTACTTCTACTACTACTACTTCTACAACAACAACAACAACAACAACAACAACAACAACAACAACAACAACAACAACAACAGTCTTTTCTGAAAACTGTTTCAGTCTGGCTTACAAGTCAAGTCAAGTCAAGTCAAGTCAAGTTTTATTCCAATAAAACCCCGTGAGGGTACATGGAAAATTAAAAAACACAATAAAAAC
The DNA here is from genome assembly GCF_037325665.1 of Littorina saxatilis. Lineage (NCBI taxonomy): Eukaryota > Metazoa > Mollusca > Gastropoda > Littorinimorpha > Littorinidae > Littorina > Littorina saxatilis. The sequence continues at coordinate 68,022,896 of NC_090248.1, read as the reverse complement.
ACATTTCATTCAACACCAAATAAAAGGAACTAAAACAAAAAGAAATCAGACTATGTACAGAAAAGGGAGGTGAGGGGTGAGGGAGAGCAAAAACAATACAAGAAACAATTCAACAATAATAATAAATAATAATAATAATAATAATAATAATAATAATAATAATAATACTAATACTAATAATAATAAAACACTACAAGTGCAAAGTGATTACATACATTTCTTTACTATGGGAAATGGGGGGAAGGGAGAGGGGGGGGTGATGGGTGGGTTAACATAAGGACAAAAATACTATTACAAACAACACAAAACAGATAACGGAGTATAAAGCTAAAAGAAAATTAAATTTTACTCGCTTCTCAAACAGTCCATGACAAGTGTCATGAACTTTGCGAGTTTTAGCAATAAACTCTTTTTTGTAGTGGAAAAAAGCTCTCTGAATTTAACTGAATTGGGGCGGGCATAATAATAGCACCGTAACAACTGTTTTCTATAATTGGTAAAAAAAGGACATACAAAAATATAATGGAACTCGTCCCCAAGGTCACCTGATGAACATTTGTGACAGATTCTGTCTTGTCTAGGAATACCAAGAGTCCTACCTTTTTGTATAGGCAATTTATGATTCAGTGTTCTAAATTTTAAAACAGCGTTTGCTAAATTAACCGGCAGGATGGACAAGTACTTTTCAAACTCAAAATTCTCTTTATACATTCTATAATTATAATAAAACTTACATGTATATGGTCGTGCATTATTTCTTTCGATCGCAACAATACCCAGACGACAAAAATATACATTGGTACCATAGAACCATATTTTGACATGGACTTCAAATCTAGATTCTTATTTGCACCTTTTCTTAACAAGTATTCAATCAAACGTACTAAGTGTACAGTCGGGCCTGCCCTGGCGGCCACCTCTCGAGACCGACCACCTGCTCTCAACAACCGCTCCGTATGGTCCCCGACAAGGTTTTACTTTACTTATCCATAGTGACCACCTGTCCATAACGACCAGATCGCTCGGGTTGTCGTTACAGACAGGCTAGACTGTATATTGGTTTGGGTAACCTGCTCTTTACAAAAGTGAAATATGTGATTTGGGTGGAGATGGGTAGTGAACAGGTGATGGTGAATGGGGAGGGTGAGGGAATGGGGATTATCTGGTGGGATGGGTGTTGGCTTACCTGGTAAACCAATTACTCGTCCTACATTTCGTCCTGTTTGTTGAAGTCAGAATCCGTTCCAGCGAAATATGTATATACAAATTAATATATGTTTTTCTCGCTCTTTTGTCGAAAGGTTTTTGTGTGAGCTCACCCGTGAGAATGTGTGTCAGTGCGCGTGTGTGTGTGTGTGTGTGTGTGTGTGTGTGTGTGTGTGTGTGTGTGTGAGTGAGTGCGTGTGTGTGTGTGTGTGTGTGTGAGTGAGTGAGTGTGTGTGTGAGTGAGTGTGTGTGTGTGCGTGCGTGTGTGCGTGCGTGTGTGCGTGCGTGCGTGCGTGTGTGCGTGCGTGCGTGCGTGTGTGCGTGCGTGCGTTCGTTGTGTGTGTGTGTTTGCATACGTGAGTTCGTGTGTGCGTACGTTGGTGGTAGCGCTCGTGCGTTAGTGTATGAGAGTGTGTGTGTGATATACAGACAGACAGACAGACAGACAGACTGACTCACAGAAAGCAAGACCTATAGAAAGGCAACGGCCGTACAACCGGATATTGCTGCATTTCACACAACAAGTAAAATTCCCTGTCCGCTATTTAGTTTACGTTTTTCAACTTAACAAATTAATCTGCTTCGAAACTCAAGTTCTATTCGAAGTCAAACGCGTGACTGCGAAATTGATAAAAGAGCCTTGAATTCAAAAAATAAAACGTAGATTCCTGGCACAAAGTCACAAACAAAATCTGCCAGGCGTAAAAAAACGCTCGAAGAAAGCGAAGCACATTTTCAAAGGAAGTCAACTCTTTGAAGGACACCAGTTTTCTACAGAGGGAACTTCGCACACGCAAAACGCGAAGCAATAAACTCAGCTGAATGCCGCAATCGCTTTAAATGGGTATAAAATGAACAATGGTGCCACATAGAATTTTCAATCGAAGTTCGGGTGATTTAACTTAGCCTGTAAAAGTGAATAGTTTACAAAGGGGCCTATTCCCGGATCGACTTGCGATCACCAAATGAATGCAGACTACACGATTTTAAAGGGAAGGTCACTTGACAATTTGGTAAAGACAGTCATCGTTCAGAAACCTTTGGTCCTGTTCCACTTGCCTGTTCCTCATTACTCAAAGTGTTGGTTCTGTTCCACTTGCCTGTTCCTCATTACTCAAAGTGTTGGTTCTGTTCAGCTTGCCTGTTCCTTATTACTCAAAGTGTTGGTTCTGTTCAACTTGCCTGTTCCTCATTACTCAAAGTGTTGGTTCTGTTCAGCTTGCCTGTTCCTTATTACTCAAAGTGTTGGTTCTGTTCAGCTTGCCTGTTCCTCATTACTCAAAGTGTTGGTTCTGTTCAACTTGCCTGTTCCTCATTACTCAAAGTGTTGGTTCTGTTCAACTTGCCTGTTCCTCATTACTCAAAGTGTTGGTTCTGTTCAACTTGCCTGTTCCTCATTACTCAAAGTGTTGGTTCTGTTCCACTTGCCTGTTCCGCATTACTCAAAGTGTTGGTTCTGTTCAACTTGCCTGTTCCTCATTACTCAAAGTGTTGGTTCTGTTCAACTTGCCTGTTCCTTATTACTCAAAGTGTTGGTTCTGTTCAACTTGCCTGTTCCTTATTACTCAAAGTGTTGGTTCTGTTCAACTTGCCTGTTCCTCATTACTCAAAGTGTTGGTTCTGTTCAGCTTGCCTGTTCCTTATTACTCAAAGTGTTGGTTCTGTTCAACTTGCCTGTTCCTCATTACTCAAAGTGTTGGCTCTGTTCAACTTGCCTGTTCCTTATTACTCAAAGTGTTGGTTCTGTTCAGCTTGCCTGTTCCTCATTACTCAAAGTGTTGGTTCTGTTCAACTTGCCTGTTCCTCATTACTCAAAGTGTTGGCTCTGTTCAACTTGCCTGTTCCTTATTACTCAAAGTGTTGGTTCTGTTCAGCTTGCCTGTTCCTCATTACTCAAAGTGTTGGTTCTGTTCAACTTGCCTGTTCCTCATTACTCAAAGTGTTGGCTCTGTTCAACTTGCCTGTTCCTTATTACTCAAAGTGTTGGTTCTGTTCAGCTTGCCTGTTCCTCATTACTCAAAGTGTTGGCTCTGTTCAACTTGCCTGTTCCTTATTACTCAAAGTGTTGGTTCTGTTCAACTTCGCTGTTCCTCATTACTCAAAGTGTTGGTTCTCTTCAACTTAAGAGTTGTACTCTAAGGGACGTCTTTCTACTGCAATCTAGCCTCTGATTTTAAAGACCTTGCTCTTGTAAGCATAAAAAGTCATTCAAGTTACTTTTCAAGTTACGGAAGTATCGACTGTACGCATGCGTTTCATTTACATGGGATTGAGAAGAAAAACGTCGGGGAAACAAGGAAGGGAGACAAGGAAGGGAAACAAGGAAGGGAGACAAGGAAGGGAAACAAGAAAGGGAGACACCTATGTCGTCGGGTAAACAAGGAAGGGAGACACCTATGTCGTCGGGGAAACAAGGAAGGGAGACACCTATGTCGTCGGGGAAACAAGGAAGGGAGACACCTATGTCTTCGGGGAAACAAGGAAGGGAGACACCTATGTCGTCGGGGAAACAAGGAAGGGAGACACCTATGTCGTCGGGGAAACAAGGAAGGGAGACACCTATGTCGTCGGGGAAACAAGGAAGGGAGACACCTATGTCGTCGGGGAAACAAGGAAGGGAGACACATATGTCGTCGGGGAAACAAGGAAGGGAGACACCTATGTCGTCGGGGAAACAAGGAAGGGAGACACCTATGTCGTCGGGGAAACAAGGAAGGGAGACACCTATGTCGTCGGGGAAACAAGGAAGGGAGACACCTATGTCGTCGGGGAAACAAGGAAGGGAGACACCTATGTCTTCGGGGAAACAAGGAAGGGAGACAAGGAAGGGAAACAAGGAAGGGAGACACCTATGTCGTCGGGGAAACAAGGAAGGGAGACACCTATGTCGTCGGGGAAACAAGGAAGGGAGACACCCATGTCGTCGGGGAAACAAGAAAGGGAGACACCTATGTCGTCGGGGAAACAAGGAAGGGAGACACCTATGTCGTATGCAACGCATACATAGGGAGACAAGCATGCCAGCAATTTTCTCGTTAAAATTACCAAATTAATTAATCATGCTTAATTCTGGGGCTCAATCCGCCAATTAATTTCTCAAGAGTAAGTCTTTGCTTTTGTAATTTAAGTGACTAGTTGTATCAAAAATAATTCAAAATGCCAGAAGCGATACAAACTTCTTTTTATTTCTTATTAGAAGGTTATGAAGCTGAATTGTTCGTTCCACTCTCCCCGCCATGGCACTTTGATACCAGCTTCCCACATGTAGGACACCTGGCTCTTTAAAAGTGTGTGTGTGTGTGTGTGTGTGTGTGTGTGTGTGTGTGTGTGTGTGTGTGTGTGTGTGTGTGTGTATGTGTGTGTGTGTGTGTGTGTGTGTATGTGTGTGTGTGTGTGTGTCTGTGTGTCTGTGTGTGTGTGTGTGGGGGTGGGGGGGACTGCGAGGGCGGGGGATTTACTCGCCCTCACATAAATATACCCTGTGCTTGTATTGTACACAATAATCCCGAAATAGATCAGTGGTTCTAAATTTACACACAGTAATTGTTTACCAACAATGCTACGTCTATTTTAAAGCACATGCAGTTAGGTGAGTCAGTCCAACTTTCAAACACCGTGCCTGGCAATTAACTCACTCTTCCTGCCTCACAATTCTAACACTCAGGCCAAGTGGAACGTTTCATGGTGGCAATTGAAAGGCTTGTTGACTGCGATTACAAAAGACTGTAAGCAGGAATCAAAACGAGCCGTCCTCTCTTGATCTCTTGAATAGAAGGGGGGGGGGTGTTAAGAGGGAAGGGCGGGGTTGTGGTGGAGGTGTGGGGGGGGGGGGGGCGATATGCTTTTCAGAAGGAATGTTGCGCAGCGTTTTGAAAAAACAAGTTGAAAGACAAGCACAATTTGACAGTGGCTTAATAGCACTCTCATCGGCTAAGTCTGGCAAGAGTACGAACTTCTTGTTGTTGTTGTTGGTGGTGGTGGTGGTGGTGGTGGTGGTGTTGTTGTTGCTGTTGTTATTGTTGTTGTTGTTGCTGTTGTTATTGTTGTTGTTGTTGCTGCTGTAGTAGTAGTAGTAGTAGTAGTGTAGTAGTAGTGGTAGCAGTAGTGGTAGTGGTGGTAGCGTAGTAGTAGTAATAATAATACGAGAATTTATAACGCGCACATATCTCACCACAAGGCGACTCAAGGCGCACTCATACACATTCTTTCGCATTAACAACTCAAGCACACTCATAAACAATTACGCATAAATTACATGAAGATGACAAGGCAACAACACAAACAGAGACACGGCACTCAAAAGTAAGCATGAAAAAGAACAGAAAAGTTCAAAAAATAATTATGTACATGGCTATTTACAACTGCTCTGATTTAGGCTTGCGGGTGAGGGGGGTGGGGGGGTATAGTAGTAGTAGTTGTTGTTGTTGTTGTTGTTGTTGTTGTTGCTGTTGCTGTTGGTGGTGGTGGTGGTGGTGGTGTAGTTGGTGTCGTTGTTGTTCCACGCAAATTTGGAGCATGTGTAAAACACGTAAAAACGAATATTTCCCTTTGACATGTGATGCAAGGGTCGACAGTAATTCGCTGTTTCATAAATTGCCGTTTAACAGATTCCCATTTCGTATTTTCCCGATTAGCTGTTCCCATTTTGACTTTTGTGGGTTTACTGTTATACGAAACTCAGTGTAATAAACTTCAGCATGTTCGCAGAATATGTACCTCCTCAAAACGAGTTTTAGGTGCCTGTGTCCGGGTTGGGTTTTTTTGTAATTTTTTTTTTTTTAAATTTTTTTTTAACTTCTTCCTAAATCTATACATATGAATAAAAGAGAGTGTCTGTCTGTCTGTCTGTGTGTCTGTCTGTCTGTGGTCGCCATACCTCTGAGATGGCAAGAGGCAGGAACAAGATAGTGTGCACGTACACTCCCTAGGTGCCGCAGATGTGCACCTGGGTTTTAGTTTCTTGATTCATTGTTTCCTTTCTCAGATTATGGACCTCCCATTTATTGAATACAGCCTATATGGTGCAAGACCAGTTCAGTGCCTACTGTTCACCTGTGGCAAGCACATCATGCCAGTGATATTAGAGACTCGCTATTGCTCCTATGAGGGGAAGAAATGAAGAATGAAAAATTAACTGGACAGTTCCGGAAATTTCTAGAAGGTAAGGGAGATAACTCTTTTTTTGTATCCAAACAAAGGAGGTAAAGCTAATCATAATGGGATAGCGAGCGTCTTAAATTGCAACAGGGCTCCGATTACTCCCGGGCGAAGAGAAAGAGAGTGTCTGTCTGTCTGTGTGTCTGTCTGTGTGTCTGTGGTCGCCATACCTCTGAGATGGCAAGAGGCAGGAACAAGATAGTGTGCACGTACACTCCCTAGGTGCCGCAGATGTGCACCTGGGTTTTAGTTTCTTGATTCATTGTTTCCTTTCTCAGATTATGGACCTCCCATTTATTGAATACAGCCTATATGGTGCAAGACCAGTTCAGTGCCTACTGTTCACCTGTAGCAAGCACATCATGCCAGTGATATTAGAGACTCGCTATTGCTCCTATGAGGGGAAGAAATGAAGAAAGAAAAGTTAACTGGACAGTTCCGGAAATTTCTAGAAGGTAAGGGAGATAACTCTTTTTTTGTATCCAAACAAAGGAGGTAAAGCTAATGATAATGGGATAGCGAGCGTCTTAAATTGCTACAGGGCTCCGCTTACTCCCGGGCGAAGCCGGGCTTAACTGCTAGTTTGTAAAATAATTTTATATACTTGTCTTATGTTTGAATTAATATTTACGCAAAAAATCCAAAAAACAAAAATCCGTTGTATGCAAAGTAGTTTCCCTGTGTATAATTCTGATACTCAGACAGCGTTGTCTGTTTAGGCTGACAGACTGGAACATGTTTTGATATCGCTTAAAGCGACAATTTTCTGCTCAAATCTAGTCTCCAGTTATTTAAAGGCATACTAACGCACTCCCGTGTTTACAAAGTGTAGTTTGCCCACAATCGATGTCAAACGCACCATAAGACCATATAATGACGATACGTCACCATGCGCGGACCATAATACATGCATTACAGCTTGTTCTAGCCTCTGAAAAAGTGAGGAGGTCAACAAAGCCGCGGTGTTCTCTCCCTTGCATCAACGTTACATGTGTTGCCAAATCTATAAATAGGACGATCCAGATCAAAATGAAAATTCAAATATCTCAACATTTAAGGGGTCCTATACCACAATATTTTGCAGGGAACTTAATTTAGTCTGTCTCCAGCTGTTGGTAAAGCAATTAGCGTGTATAGTCATCGAGTACATATGGCTTTAAGCTATTTACTTTAAACGATAATTTATTGAGTTTATTTTATAAGTTCACCTCCACTAAATATTCCAAGTGCCTGTTGTGTCTCACCGAATGATGAGTCGAATTTGTTTCATGCACGGATTGTCGGGATTTTTAGTTCCAGATCAGTGACTTTCATGCTCTGATCTAAGTTTTCGTGTGCTACAAGGGGAGTAATTCAACAGACCACCTTCATCAAGTTTTGAGGTAAAGTTGTTTCCCCTGGTAAGACTTCACTTTGAATGTGGTGAGTAGAAACTCACATCAGCTTCTCCCGGCGTGCTAGTGTTATTGCTGTCTCAGTTCACTTTTGCATTTTAAAACGCAAGGAAGTACTTCATCATCGAAAGCCGATGAGATTCTGACACAACTGTGAGCTTATCTTGAAGGTAAGTGGATGTGCATTTCAGTGTTTTTCTGTGTGTGTGTGTGTGTGAGAGAGTTTGTGCGTGCGTTTGTGCCTTATTGCGTGTGTAGGTGTGTGCGTGCGTGCGTGCGTGCGAGCGTCCGTGCGTGCGTGAGTGCGTGCGTGGGTACCGGGTGCGTGTGTGAGTGAAATATGGCGATATGACACTGTATATGGTAGACGCAATCACCATCTTCCTGATGCTGTTAGTTATACTCCAATGCTTGACAGCATTTGACGTTAGCTCATTTATTTGTGTGTTTTTGATGAATGCTCTTGGTGATAGTATGGCTGTTCCTACAACTTATATCCTTAGGAAATTTGACGTATCACTTTGAAAAATCGAAGCATTTATTGAAGTTAAATGCAGTCCTTGGAAAATGTTGACAGCAATTATTTGGACGATTTGAAATAAAAATCCAAAAACAGATGCTAACGTTCCAAAATTCAGAATTGAAAAAAAAACCAAGAAAAGTAGGTAATTCGAACGTTGAACCATTCTTGTTTTGCGATTTGAAATAAACGACATCCATGTAAATGCCTTCTAAAATGTGATTTTCTCTCTTACCATTTTTCTTCTTCAGAGAGTTGAAACCAGATCATACGTCAGAATGTTGGTCACCGTCCTTCTGGTCACTGCCACGACCACCATGTTGCTAGTGGTCATCTTCATGGTCACCTGTGTCGTCATCACGTCCAGGGGGTACAAGTCCAGATGTCTAAAGTTTGCCGCCACAGGTAGGCATTGACCGCCATCATATTTTTGGCTTGTTTCACTTGTCGCTCTTTGTTAATCTTCAACGTTTGCGCCTTTGCAGGAACACAATCTCCCTGAAAGAATCAAAATTGTTCCCTCTTCCATAATATCAAGAGCCCCTTGAGATATTTGTTGCCATGCACTGGTTGAATTTAAAACGTTCACTCTTTTTTTTAGTATGAGGCGTTTCTTCCACGAGGCTAATTCAAAAGATTGTTGTTAATGTATTTTTGCCAATCAGCCCCATCATAGTTTTACTGCCGAATTCAATCAGCCTCGAGATATTCACTTTTCTTTCATCGCGTCATGTCACTCCCACGCCGCTTATTCTAGAGACTGTCATTAGCAGACTTATGTGGTCCATTTATCGTAAATGAATGGGTCATTTTCTGAATTAATTTGTCATCCATATCACTGGAACCTGATGGGTGCATCAACATTTGGTTTTGTGGTTTTAGCTTGGTTTATCTTTCCACAAAATGGTGAACATAATTATGAAGTTGCTAAATTACATGTAGGGGAAGGGCTCCTAATATGGACCACTTTTTGTTTCATGCTGATAACTAGCTTGTTTTCTTGCGAAGAAGTTTCATTTTGTGTTTGGTAGTCCTTCTCTCTTAGGTTAAACTTTTAGGCCTAATTAGAGTGAAATAGCTTTGATAGACACTCAGCAAAAATTAAATACAGAAAAAAATCACAAATGGTCCATATTAGGAGCCTGGGCGCCTAATATGGACCAGTGAAGCGGCCTTCACGAATCACTGTAAAAAGCCCCCTATACTTCAAAATAACATGATACAACTTAGTGTAGAAGTCAGACTAATTAAAATATGCTTTAGATTTATCTTTTTTGGGTTGATTAGAGCATTATTTGAAGCACACCAGGAAACTAAAGAAGCTTATCAAAAACAGAGTGAAAATAAGTGAAATTATCAACTTCCACGAAAAGAAGACTTTTTGTTATATTTTGTTTAAATCTCGAGGGCTAGTTATAGGTTATTTCCAGCAAGCTTCTTAATGAATTAATGAAAATAGCCTTCAGCTTTTATTTTCTTCGATTTGTTGAAGGTGGTCCATATTGAGGGGACTCGCATATACTTTGAGATTTTGCTATTATTTTTTATTTCCAGTAGAAACTCGGGGTCAACATTGCTAAAAATGTAACAAATACGGTCTTAGCTGTCATATATAGCAATGTTTGTGTGATAAAAGCTTTGGCTGTGGACAGAAACGAGTCCGTTTTAGGAGGCAAATTTAGAGTGAACGCTGCCAAAATAGAAAAAAAAGAAAAAGCCTAACGGTTTTGAGATTTGTGTTTCTGCAACTGTTTTGACATGTGCAAGTTATCAAGAGAGAGTGAATACAGCGAATAAAACTTGTTTGAGCGCTCTAGCGCCGTTAGTTTGTCAGAACAGGAGGTGGTCCATATTAGGAGCCGGTCCATATTAGGAGCCCTTCCCCTACGTGCATTGAGAAAAAAACCAAGCATGGCGCCTATGTTAGTACAAGCTGCGGCTGGGTAAACATTTTATGGTTAAAATTGTATTTTGTCAGATGACTTCCTCAATCGTCTTTTTCTTTCGTTCACAGAGAAAGGACCAGACGTTGTGACAATTCAGGACGCACCCCAAAACATTAAAGGCGGCCAAAACCATGCATATGTTGGAAAGACTTCAATGGCGGGAAAAGAAACACCAAATAAAAAGCGAAATAACCCGAACGATCGTAAAGAAAACGTCAACCTGCAAGCGCTTGCTATGACGAGTCCTCTAGCCGGACTTTCCTCCACGCCGCTGACGAAAGAAAGCTCAAATGGTTGTTACAACAGTCAAGTCTCCTGCTGTCAATGGAGAGCTACCTCTTCTCAGGAGAACATTGTTGGCATTGACGCCAGTTTGTGTTTCTTCGGCGCGAACAAGCATGCGAGTCAAGAAAAATGGCGCAGCACTAAAGGACGGCAATGCCGCTGCAAACGACGCGGATGTGGATCTTGTGGGAAAGTAGCAATCTGCGATTGTTGCGTCAAAAGGACCACCTCACCGCTTATTGCAAAGAACAATGTTGTCAGGGAGGTGAAGGCCGTCTCACACACAAAGCACGGAGACACTGCGACCGAGGCCAGTAGAACGAGGACACAAGTAGCGGGTCAACTGACTCAATCCCCTGCCGGAGAACTCCAGGCAGACCCTGCGGTAGGCCTTGGTGACGTGTTAGACCGCTCGGATCTTCAGCAACTCAAGCTGTCGTTTTCCATTGACAATGCTGCTCTAAATAACAGCGTGTGTGCCGGTGATTCCATACAAGCTACAGGCGTTGATTTGGACAGTCTGCCATCAGAGGAACCAACCACTGCTGTGACAGACAACAGGCCTTTCGTCCACGGCTACTCCACACTCTCTGATAGCTCCTTTGCCATGGATGGCAGTACCCAAGGTGACTCTATCCGAGAACAGGTGTCTCTGCCTGACCGTCAAAGCAGTACTGCAAGCATAAACCAGATTGAGCACGAAAGCAGTTGTTCAGAACCAACCCATCAGTGCTCATCAGCGACACACCATACACAGGACACACTAAAAGGTCTCCGTAAGTTTGTGTCACTGAAGAAGCTTGTTTCCATGTTCCAGAATGATGCGTGTGCCAACCAGCGAACGGCAACCGAAGCTGCAGCTAAGAATGGTGGTGGTCAAGGAACTTCTGAAAGAAACAATTACATCCGCACCAATAACCCAGAGTCAGGGTCAGCCACATATCCTGCTCCAGGATTGTGTAGCTCCCCAGAAGATGTCTTAATCACAATGGACGAGGATGACAGTACTCCACAAATAACATCGCACGCCAGGCCCGTCTCTTCACCTACCAACATCCCCCAAGAAACATGGACTGTGACGGACGAGATCGGTAAAATCCTCGTGTCCATAACACAAGCCTTATCCTCTTCAGGCAGACAGACGAATGTCCCCCAAAGTTGCAGGCAAAACGCATCTACTGCGGAAGATAAAGCCCGATGGAATTACGACGTCCCTGCTGTCAAACACACGGCTTGCAAGATCCCCAGAAGACTGACCAATATTCCCCAAAGTCAGGAAAACATCGCTAGTGGTCACAGCAAAACCGAGTGGAATCACGCTGTCTCTACTGTCACACACGCGAGTTCCACACTCCTCAGCAGAAACTCTCAAGTGGGGGATGACACTTTGAAAAAGAGCAATGTCTCTGGTGACCGACAGTTGCCTTCGTGTGTCACACACACGACCTCCAACACAAACTCTAATATCGAGGATGATATTGTGAAAAAGATGAGGGTTTCTGGTGACCGACAGTTGCCTCCGTGTGTCACACACACGACTTCCACGTCCTCCAACAGAAACTCCAAAGTCGAGGATAATATTGTGAAAAAGAGAAGGGTTTCTGGTGACTGTCAGTTGCCTCCGTGTCTCAGACCTCGCATACCAGCTACTTCCACTTTGGGCGTACATCTGCCTGTCAACGTCCCGAAGAGGAAGCCTGCAAGTTCTACTTGTACGCAGAAAGAACTATGAAGGCTTGGGCAAGTTGCCACAATAGGCGTACATCTGCCTGTAAACATCCCTAAGAGGAAGCCTGACAGTTCCACGTGTACACAGAATGAGTTAGGAAAGTCTGAGCAAGTTGCCACAGTAGGCATACATCTGCCTGTCAACGTCCCGAAGAGAAAGCCTGCAATTTCTACGTGTATGCAGTATGAGCCAGGAAAGTCTGGGAAAGTTGACACTGTTGGCGTACATGTTCCTGACAACGTCTCTAAGAGGAAGCCGGACAGTTAATTCTACGTGTACGCAAAATGAGCCAGGAAAGTCTGGGCAAGTTGACACATTTGGCGTACATCTGCCTGTCAACATCTCCAAGAGGAAGTCTGTAATTTCTACGTGTATGCAGTATGAGCCAGGAAAATCTGGGCAAGTTGACACTGTTGGCGTGCATCTGCCTGTCAACATCTCCAAGAGGAAGTCTGTAATTTCTACGTGTATGCAGTATGAGCCAGGAAAGTCGGGGCAAGTTGATACTGTTGGCGTACATCTGCTGTCAACATCTCCTAGAGGAAGCCCGGAATTTCTACGTGTAGGCAGAATGAGTTAGGACAGCCCGAGCAAGTTGCCACAATAGGCATACATCTGCCTGTCAACATCTCCAAGAGGAAGCCTGCAATTTCTACGTGTACACATAAAGAGCTAGGAAAGTGTCATCAGGTCGACACAGTTGGCATGCATCTGTTGTCAACATCTACAAGAGGAAGCCTGCTTCTGCGTGTGTGCAGAATGATCTAGGGGGGTCAGGGCAAGTGTCGGGTGGGACAGTAACAGTCTGTTCTGAGTCTTTGGTCCAACAGAGAGGGCTGGATACTCACGTAGATGTTTCCCGTCTGTGAGACAAGGGGCGTAAGAATGTGTCTAATTTATTTATTTTAACGGTAGCGTCGTATTTTACATGCTGTGTGTGTGTGTGTGTGTGTGTGTGTGTGTGTGTGTGTGTGTGTGTGTGTGTGTGTGTGTGTGTGTGTGTGTGTGTGTGTGTTTGTTTAGGTGAGAGTGTTTTTGTGTGTGTGGGGGAGCTTTTATTTTAAACTTTTATTTCTATCTTTTTGTGTGCATGGAATATGTGTTATAGTGTATATCTTAAAACTAAGGTTTGATAGTGAACTGTTACTTTGGAGTGGCACGTTAACTGGTAATTTACTGTTTAAACCTGGAGCAAAACTGTCTACTTATCTACTCTCCTGTTGCTTCTCTATCAGTCAGCCTGTTTGTCTCTCTGTATCTCTCTGTCTATCAGTCAGCCTGTTTGTCTCTCTGTATCTCTGTCTATCAGTCAGCCTGTTTGTCTCTCTGTATCTCTCTGTCTATCAGTCAGCCTGTTTGTCTCTCTGTATCTCTCTGTCTATCAGTCAGCCTGTTTGTCTCTCTGTATCTCTCTGTCTATCAGTCAGCCTGTTTGTCTCTCTGTATCTCTCTGTATCTCTCTGTCTATCAGTCAGCCTGTTTGTCTCTCTGTATCTCTCTGTCTATCAGTCAGCCTGTTTGTCTCTCTGTATCTCTGTGTCTATCAGTCAGCCTGTTTGTCTCTCAGTATATCTCTGTGTATCAGTCAGCCTGTTAGTCTCTCTGTATCTCTCTGTATCTCTCTGTCTATCGTACTGTCTTTTCCTCCTCCTCCTGTTTTTCTCCGTGTCTTTCTTTTTAGTCTGTTCACCCCCTTCCTTTCTCTCTAAGACTCGGCCTACCTACCGGTCTGTCGCTGTCTGCCTATCTTCAATGCAACACACAGCAATTGTACATAAGATTTTTATTTATTGTCTTTGGTCTTTACTGATGTTTTAGACACACACAAAAAATATATTCGTGATGTCTAAAGAGAAATTCTTAAAAAGAAGCCATGATTTAAAAAGAAATTTTTTTTTTTTGGGGGGGGGGGGGGGGGTACGAAACATCCACCAAAGAGTACTATGACTATTTCTCTCATGCTCTTAACATTAGCTAAAATCATTGTTGCCTCAGAATGTACTTTGGAAGAATGTGAAGAAAGACTACACGCCAGTAAAGAGAGTGTGCTAATTCAATGCTCAGACGTGCACGTGTGTGTGTTTGTATGCGTGTGTGTGTGTCTGTGTGTGTGTGTGCGTGTGTGCTTTTGTGTGTGAGCGTGCGTGCGTATGTACGTGTGTACGTGTGTGTGTTCGATCCAAGCTGGTCTCCAAATCCTGATGGAACGCGCGGGTACATGCAATTTTGTGTCTGTCGGTAACAGTTGCAAACCAACAAAAAACGTAAGCACGCACGTGCTCACAAACGAACGCGCACACGAAAGCACGCACTCTTTTAGCTCGAGAGACCTTTTAATCAACAACAGTAGAAAGGAAAAAGAAAAGAATATTTTCATTCAGTTTTCATAGGTTTTTTTTATTGAAACACACTTGTGGTAAAGGCAAGAGTTGGAAAATAAATGTATAACATTTATCAAATGCACACACGGAATCATACGATAATTATCATCTCTGATCATATCGATGCACATTTCAATTATTCAGCAAGTATCAACTAACATCCGAAGCACATACACAGGCAAATTCATCCAGATCAATATTCAATTAAATTCAATGACTATCATTTCCTCTGGAAGATAGTATTGTATCACCACCACGTATCACATTTAATATCACATTAAATAAATATCAATATTCTTCTGCTGAATAATATTGTTGCATCTCCACCATTTGCTTCTCTCCCTACCAGTTCGACAATTGTACATTGGACTGAAAGCGTTATGTCTCCTGATGTGGCTCAACCACTGAGTGCCAACTCGCTCTCTCTAGATCTCGCTCTCTCTCCCTCTCATTATTTCTCTCTCACTCACTGACTCGCTCTCTCTTCCTCTCATTGTTTCTCTTTCTTTCTCTATCCCTCCCTCCCCCCTCCTCCCTCTCTCTGTCTGTCTGTGTCTCTCTGTCTCTCTCTCTGTCTCTCACTCTCTCTCTGTCTCTCTCTGTCTCTCTCTCTGTCTCTCCCTGTCTCTCTCTCTCTGTCTCTCTCTGTCTGTCTCTCTCTCTCTCTCTCTCTCTCTGTCTCTCACTCTCTCTCTGTCTCTCTCTGTCTCTCTCTCTGTCTCTCCCTGTCTCTCTCTCTCTGTCTCTCTCTGCACCCATTGCACCTCGGTTCGACCGAACCGAGGTGCAATACCTCCTCTCTGTCTCTCTCTCTCTCTCTCTCTCTGTCTCTCACTCTCTCTCTGTCTCTCTCTGTCTCTCTCTCTGTCTCTCCCTCTCTCTCGAGGTATTGCACCTCGGTTCGACCGAAGCTAAGTTAAGAATAAATTCCTGTTGTGCAGCGGGTTAAAGTATTCCCTCATACCTCGGAGATATACCTTCACTCGCTCGCAGCGACGTCACGTGACGGAAAGAACGTTATCACACCATTGAAATGACATTCTTTCCGTCCCCTATAGGCGACGAAATAGGTCAAATTTTGTGCACTTTTTAGTGGAAAATGCTTCGACGCCGGAGCGGGTACTGGACCCAGTGCCGTTCTAGTGCAAGTGCACTACAAAGGCACTGCACCCAGTGCCGATAAGCGACAGCATTCTTTCCACCATCTAAAATGTCACGTGACGTCGCTGCGAGCGAGTGAAGGTATATCTCCGAGGTATGAGGGAATACTTTATCCCGCTGCACAACAGGAATTTATTCTTAACTTAGCTTCGGTCGAACCGAGGTGCAATGGGTGCTCTCTCTCTCTCAGTCTCTCTCTCTCTCTCTCTCTCTGTCTCTCTCTCTATCTCTCTGTGTCTCTTTCTCTCTGTCTCTCTCTCTCTGTGTCTCTCTCTCTCTCTGTCTCTGTCACTGTCTCTCTCTCTGTCTCTGTCTCTCTCTCTGTCTCTCTCTCTCTCTCTAACGTTGATACAAAAGCACAGCAACGCATCACTAAAAACAACATTGAGTCACATAAAATCTCACACATATAATATGCAAGCATGATAACCTAGGAACACAAGGAACGCAATTTTCATCAACTTCATTCTTCTCATAAAAAATGAGCCAACACTATCACCCCTCCTCCCCCCCCCCCCCCTCTCCAATTCTAAAATGCTTTAGACCACATTACACAGATAATTTACTACAAAGTTAACCAAACAAATTTTCTTCGTAGACAAACAAACCTCCCCCCACCCCCCCTGGTTTAATTTCCGTTTGTTTTGTGGTCTTTTGTGGATGGTTAAAAACGTGTGTATGTTTGGAGGCTGAAGTTCTTTTAGCATGATCGCAAATGACAGCAAAGGTTTCAATCATTATAATGACTTAGGTAAAAGCGAGGACCAGATGGCACTTGTTAGTGTAAACATAAGAACACATTAACAAGTAATGTGCATTTAACTAACAGAAAATACACGTGAGAGTATGATTAAAACACGAATCATGTTCGGGTTGTGAAAACGTATTGTACTGTTTCCACAACTGGAGAAAATGACGATTGAAAACAGAGTTTTTAAACTACTATGATGACAACAATATACCCACAGACAATTAGAGGAGAGAGAGAGAGAGAGAGAGAGAGAGAGAGAGAGAGAGAGAGAGAGAGAGAGAGAGAGAGAGAGAGAGAGAGAGAGAACGAACGAACGAACGAACGAACTTTATTACTCAAGGATGGAGATTTTAGGCTCACGCCTAGTCTTACAATCTGTCCCTGCTAAACTAAGACATAAAGATAAAGACAATAAAAGGACAATTGTCAATCGCAATCATACAGTATTACTAATTACAACATTACCTATACGACTACATAATGCATAATAGAACATTGAAATGTACATGTATGTCAAGATAATACAAAGGAAAAGAAAATTCGACTCGCACACACACGCGCGCCGCATGCCTGCAATCACGTTCGCACTCAATACAACACACACACTCACACACACACACACACACACACACACACACAAACACACACACACACACACACACTCACACACACACACACACGCACACGGACACACACACACAACAACAACTTCATCAACATCATCATCATCATCATCGTCGACATCATTATCATAATCAACAAAATATATAGAGGTTAGTGATAGCGGCAATGCATTCTTGCTAGAAACAGCTTCAGAATGTAACTGTTCGTGACAACAGATATTTGCGAAGCTGCGATTTGAAGTGTTTAATCGTGCTTGACCCCTTTATCTCACATGGTAGCGAATTCCAAATTGTTGAGCCCGAAAACGCTAAACTGGTTTTATATAAATCAATACGGGGTAGCGGGGAAATTAATTTGTTTGAGCCATATCTGTCTGTTGCTTTCTGAAATAATGATCGCATGTACTGTGGGGTCTCGTTTATTTGTACCTTAAACATTAAAAGAGCCTTATTAAATAATAACTGATCTTTAAGTGATAGAAAATTAAGGCTGCTAAGCTTTTGATCTGTTGATGTTTGTGGACCCGGCATGATAAGTTTAGCTGCGCGACGGTGAAGAGAATTGACTTTTTTAAAGTGAACATCGCCACAACCATCCCAAAGTGTAGATGCATAATTCAGATGAGGTAAAATATGACCATAATAAAACAACTTGAGTGCTGAGGTATCAGCGTAATGCTTTAATTTGGAGAGAAGGAACAAGTTTTTAGATAAGGTTTTGGTAACACGGTTGAGGTGGGACTGCCACTTTAATTCAGCGTCTATGGTGACCCCGAGAACACGATGGCTGGTTACTTGCTCAATGGGTGACTCATTTAAACTGAGATGAAGATTCAGAGGAGCGAGTTGGTGTTTCTGTCGTGTTGTGATCACCATGCATTTAGTTTTGCCTGGGTGTATAATCATTGAGTTTTGTTTACACCAATCAAATATGTTGTTCAAACTCGTTTGAAGAGAGGTTTCAATAGATTGTAAACTTTTACCGGACGTGTAAAGAGACGAGTCGTCTGCGAAAAGGTCATTAATAACCGTCTTGTCTGATATATAGAGTGGTAGATCGTTAATGTAAATGCAAAATAAAAGTGGGCCCAAAACTGATCCTTGTGGGACGCCGTGCATGAGCCGTCCTATCGAAGAACGATTACCACTAAGGGAGACAAACTGCGTTCTGTTCGCTAAATAAGAACGAAAAAAAGGTAAGTAGGATGCGTCGCCTAAATAACAAGATAATTTCTTTAACAGAATTGTGTGATCAACAATATCAAACGCTTTCTTAAAATCGAGGAAGACGGCGCCGACTGTTTCCGAATGGTTAATGGCAGAGAGCCATGTATCGCATAGTTTAACGAGAGCTGTGTGACACGAATGTTTAGGGCGAAATCCTGATTGAGATGGAGCGAAAAGACCACGGCTTTCCATGTGCAGAAGCAAGCACTTTTGTACATGTTTTTCTAATGGTTTTGATAGAACAGACAAAGCGAAATTGGCCTAAAATTGTTTATGTCGGTTAAGTCTTTTGTTTTGGGAAGTGGAATTACTTTTGCGGTTTTAAACATTTCTGGAAACACATTTCGGTCAATACATAAGTTGTACGCATACGTAATTGGCTCAACAAGAAAGGGTAACGCTAACTTGAGTAAGGAAGCGGGTATGTTATCGGGTCCCATTGACTTTTTATTACTCAAGTCAGTTATTAGTCGCCCGACTTCGTGGACTGCAATGAATGGGATGTTAAAAGGTTCAACTTCTTTCATATTAGCCTGGCAAAATAATTGAAGAAATTGTGGGCATTCATACTCGCTTTTGTCATTTTCCCTATAGGTAGACTCCAAAAGCTTACTAGGAAGAGATAAGAAATAATCATTAAAGGCACTGGGTGAAATACCAACCGAAGTTGAATGTTGTCGGGTTTTAGATTTTGCAGTTACTTCGTTTATTGCTCTCCATAAGGAAGCGGTATCTTTCTTCTCAGAAACAAGTTTATTAAAATAATGCTTTTTGGCCCGGCGCACGAGGTCTAAGACCTTATTTCTTTGTTTCTTGTAATCAGCTTTTAATTTGTTCTCTTTATAGAAATCGCGAAGAGCCATGGCGTTTATAATGTCTTCATTTAACCACGGGGGAAGTGTGGGGTGCTTAACCCTCTTTTTGCGCAACGGTGCATGCTTATCAATAATTGGCAAAAATGCCTCATACAAAGCAGAAAAGGCACTATTTGGACAAGTATGATTGCAAATAAGATGAAAGGGCACAGAAGCAATGTCACGCAAAAAATCCGTCTCATTGAAATTTTTAAAGGATCTGTACTCAATTGTTGTATGGCCCTTAGGCGGACGTTTAGGTAATTTAAAAGACCAAGTGCAAAAAATGGGGCTATGGTCACTTATACTTTCATTGGATACAAACACTTTAGAAACATTACACACATTGTTTGTGTAAATATGATCAATTAACGTTGCACTAGTACTGGTTACTCTTGTTGGATCTTTGATTAATTGCTGAAGACCAAACAGCGATGTAGTAGAAGACCATGCATGTTGCGGTTTATTTAAATCATAATTAAAATCACCTAAGAGGAGAATGTTAGAATTACAGTTATTAACGTTGTCCATCATGCGCACAAAATCGTCAATCCATGCAAGTGAAGAGGCTGGATTTTTATATATATACCCCACTAACACAGAAGGAGATTTAGAGTGTTTTATCTCCGTCCAGATGCACTCCACATTCTCTGACTCTAAATCAGTTCTCCTTCTTGTGATTTTCACAATACTGTCATGGATGTAAAGCACAAGTCCAGTATGACTAGACTGGTTGCTGTCGCGTCTTAAAATTGTATAGTTAGTAATGTCAATAGAGGTGTCGTCGATCCTGGAATCAAGGCGAGTTTCGCTAAGTCCAAACAAATGAATTGGCTTGTTTGGTCGGTTTAACATTAAGCACACATCTGGAACTTTGTTAAACAAATGATAAACGTTAAGGTGTCCTATACGAAGGCCAGATGTAGAATCACCCAACGGCATAATTAGGTCACAATGTAGGTCAGATCAGAGAAAAGTATTTTCCTTTTGTCACAGTAAAACCGGACAAGAAAAAGAAAAAGCAAATGTCAGTGTCTACCAAGGTACTTAAATTGTCCGTGATGGAAACCGCAACAGAGAGTTTAAAAATTTTTTTTTTTTTAACTCAGTGTAATTCCAGCACACAAGAATACTTTTGCAAAACAGGCACCACGGGTAGCAAAAGTAGAGAATAAAATTTATCAGAGAACTCAGCAGTATTTCTTTTCCAGATCACACCTTACGTGAGTGTTATCAGAAAAGGGCCCTTTTGGGCTTCTACTCGGCACACAGAGACACTTCACGAACCAGCATGTACCCTACGCTACACACCTTCAAGACACAGATTCCGAAACAAAGCACAAATTACTATTACACAGAGAGCGAGAGAGAGAGAGAGAGAGAGAGGGAGAGAGAGAAGGAGAGAGAGAGAGAGAGAGAGGAAGATAGGGGGAGAGAGAGGGGAGAGAAGGAGAGAGAGAGAGAGAGAGAGAGAGGGAGAGAAGGAGAGAGAGAGAGAGAAAGATAGGGAGAGAGAGGGGAGAGAGAGGGGGAGAGAAGGAGGGAGAGAAGGAGAGAGAGAGAGAGAGGGGGAGAGAGAGGGGGATGTAAGAAAGACATCGTATTTGAAAGAAATTGAACTAAAGAAGACATCACGCAAATCGGAAGCCAGAATAGATCAACAGAATACAAATCAACGAAAGAGTGATGATACTATCAAAATACAACAAGAGAAAAATTTTAAAAATATTCACAACATTCATTCAAATATAGCTACACTGCATTTTATCACTTAGTATTTGACAAAAACAAATAGTTGTTGCATACCTCTTTTGAACATAAAGTTTATATTTAAGGTTTAAACTTTTCAACAAACACAAACAAGATAAACTCATTTTTCCCTCGCGCAGTTTGCATGCATGCCGTTTACATTGCGAGGAAAAAACCCACAAAGATGAATTCTGTGAAGACATTCATATTCACACTTGAAAAGGGCGTTATTTAATAAATTATCATAATATTGACTCGTTGCTCATTCAGCATTTCGAATTTGTCTCTTGGGACAGTACGTATACTGAATATCAGATACTGGCATGCAAACCGCAAGATCAAAGCGTGTTTCAGGTCAAATGATTTCTAACCCACTAGCTTTACATTTCAAACACCCTGCCATTGGCAAACATTTCACAACAAAGTGTTCGTTTCATCAGAACGCACCACATAATAAAGGAAGCCGAATTTCCTCTTTTGCTCTTTCCCTTGGAATATTTTGAAAGGAAAAACCCCACAAGATTTGCATCTTCAAAGTAATTGCTTAATTCAGGAATACCTGATTTCCATATTCAAACTGTCATTCCTGCAAAAGGCTAGACGTAAATAATTTGATGGGAATCGTCACTACCACTACGCCGCATGCAAACATATCGCTGCCTTCGACGGCTAATGTTAGACAGATTTTGCACAATAGAGTCTGACCTCAGAGCCGTCACTTTCTCCCGAAGCTCCTCAACCTTGATTCTCAGCCCTCGCCCCGGAAGTAGGCAACCCCGCAAGATGGCGGACAGAGCCTCGTTGTGACTCAAGACTTTGGAGAGATTGTCTTCATCACGCAGCTCCAACATGGACGACGGTTGGACGTGGTTTCTGAACTCCGCCAGGCTAAGAACGTTGCGCTGATTGCTGTAGGGTTTCGATCGAAGACACGCCTCCCACACGACCAGTCCGAAGCTGTAGAAGTCGTCTTCTGGCGTGTAGCATTCGCCCCTGAGGACCTCGGGCGAGAGACAGACGAAGGGCTCGGCGCTGACGTTGTCTGCGTCTGGAGGGAAGTGAGCATGGCGAGGGAGACACGGCCCGCACAGCTTGGGGTCACCCTCTCTGTTCACCTGGGGTAGAGAGAAAAGTTACATGTACCCTCTCTGTTCACCTGGGGGAGAGAGAAACGTTACATGTACCCTCTCTGCGGTTCACCTGGCGGGGGGGAGAAACGTTACATGTACCCTCTCTGTTCACCTGGCGGGGGGGAGAGAAACGTTACATGTACCCTCTCTGTTCACCTGGGGGGGGAGAGAGAAACGTTACATGTACCCTCTCGGTTCACCTGGGGGTAGAAAGAAACGTTACATGTACCCTCTCTATTCACCTGGGGGGAGAGACAAACGTTACATGTACCCTCTCTGTTCACCTGGGGGAGAGAGAAACGTTACATGTACCCTACTCTGTTCACCTGGGGGGAGAGAGAAACGTTACATGCACCCTCTCTGTTCACCTGGGGGGAGAGAGAAACGTTACATGTACCCTCTGTGTTCACCTGTGGGGAGAGAGAAACGTTACATGTACCTACTCTGTTCACCTGGGGGGAGAGAGAAACGTTACATGTACCCTCTCTGTTCACCTGGGGGAGGGGAGAGAGAAACGTTACATGTACCCTCTCTGTTCTCCTGGGGGGAGAGAGAAACGTTACATGTACCCTCTCTGTTCACCTGGGGGAGGGGAGAGAGAAACGTTACATGTACCCTCTCTGTTCACCTGGGGGAGGGGAGAGAGAAACGTTACATGTACCCTCTCTGTTCATCCTGGGGGGAGAGAGAAACGTTACATGTACCCTCTCTGTTCACCCTGGGAGGGGAGAGAGAAACGTTACATGTACCCTCTCTGTTCACCTGGGGGGAGAGAGAAACGTTACATGTACCCTCTCTGTTCACCTGGGGGGAGAGAGAAAACGTTACATGTACCCTCTCTGTTCACCTGGGGGGAGAGAGAAACGTTACATGTACCCTCTCTGTTCACCTGGGGGAGGGAGAGAGAAACGTTACATGTACCCTCTCTGTTCACCTGGGGGAGGGAGAGAGAAACGTTACATGTACCCTCTCTGTTCACCTGGGGGCGAGAGAGAAACGTTACATGTACCCTCTCTGTTCACCTGGGGGAGAGAGAAACGTTACATGTACCCTCTCTGTTCACCTGGGGGGGAGAGAGAAACGTTACATGTACCCTCTCTGTTCACCTGGGAGAGAGAGAAACGTTACACGTACCCTCTCTGTTCACCTGGGGGGGAGAGAAACGTTACATGTACCCTCTCTGTTCACCTGGGGGAGAGAGAAACGTTACATGTACCCTCTCTGTTCACCTGGGGGGAGAGAGAAACGTTACATGTACCCTCTCTGTTCACCTGGGGGAGGGGAGAGAGAAACGTTACATGTACCCACTCTGTTCAGCCTGGGGGAGGGGAGAGAGAAACGTTACATGTACCCTCTCTGTTCACCTGTGGGAGAGATAAACGTTACATGTACCCTCTCTGTTCACCTGGGGGAGAGAGAAACGTTACATGTACCCTCTCTGTTCACCTGGGGGAGAGAGAAACGTTACATGTACCCTCTCTGTTCACCTGGGGGGGGGAGAGAGAAACGTTACATGTACCCTCTCTGTTCACCTGGGGGAGAGAGAAACGTTACATGTACCCTCTCTGTTCACCTGGGGGAGAGAGAAACGTTACATGTACCCTCTTCATCTCTATGGGGTGCAGATGTCCGTGATTATATACAGTTGTAAATAAGAGACATGGAGACAAGAGGAGGAAAACTGATGAAGAGAAAAGATGACGACAACAACAACAACAAGAAGAAGAAGAACAACAACAACAACAACAACACATGGGACACACAAAAAACATTGAAAAACAAGAACACTTTAAGATTTTGAGATGAAAAAGAAAACTCTTAAGCACTATAGTAAATGTTTCTTTATGTCAATAACAAAAAGTTCAATAAACGACCCATTAGATTGGATTTCATTCTTGAGTTTCGAACGTCAGCAGTATATGTGTTTCTAACTTGTACTGACCATGACGGTGTTGAGGGACAGCTCCATGTGCACGAGGCCCTCACGGTGCAGGTACTTCAGCCCTCTCAGCACGCCCTCCAGCAGGTGAGGCACGCTCTTGTGGGGCTCGTGGAAACCCTGGCCCAGGAAGCGGTGTGCAGAGCGCAGGTCGCCCATGAAGAGGAACACAGCACTGTCTTCCATCCGGCTCATCCCCAGGAAAGGCGCCAAGTCCTTGCAGCGAAGGCATCTGAAAAGCAAAGCAAAATGAAGATAAAACCGTTCATTGAGATCCTTTTTTTAGCATGGCATGAAACGCTCAATGGTTGAATACAAGTTTTGAGTACAGGCTAGCCAAACAACCTCACTTTACATGTTTGTTTATTTGTCTCTTTTGACAGATTTCGAGGTTTGAGAAACTACGCACGTTGCTCCTCAGAAACTGATTTCAAAGCAAGATGCAGCGACTTTGTCTGAGCGAAGAATGCAAAAGGTTCCTTGAAACAATCCTTATTTGTTGCAAACGTTGTTGCTACGAGCTGATCGCACTCGCCTTTGGCTAGTACTTCTCATAATTTACTAGTCAGAGAGCAAATTTTACTTGCCAAACCAACCATTTCAAGAACCATGGCGAGTAAAATACTCGCCACTTTCAGGCCTGAACTCTTGTTCAAACTCACCTGAACTCTTCTTCAAACTCACCTGAGCCTAGCAATCTCCTTGATGAGCGTTTCCTCGTGCAGTCCCTGGATGTAGGTCCGACCTATCACCTGCTGCTTGTCCTTCCCAATGACCACGTGACCCCATTGGTACTTGCTCCACAGGCCTTGAGTCGTGCGGCCCGAGCTGGAACCATTGACCAGACCGTTGGCCTCTCCAGGCTGCATGGAGGCTCCCAGGCCAGAGTCTCTCACGGCATCGTTCTGTATGACTGACACGGCCACGGACTGTCGCCTCTGGGCCTTGTCCAGCATGAAGCAGATGTTGTCTGCGGTGAGGTCCCTGATGTAGAGCGACCCGAAGCCTCTGAGCATCTCCCGAACTGGCTCCAAGTTCTCCATGGTCGCCACCAGCTCCTTGTGCTGCGAGCGGTACTTGCGGCGGTTGGCGCGGATGTCCTCCATCACCTGTTTGTTGCTGGTGATGAATCTGGAACATTTAAATCGAGAACATTTTTTTGTTAGAAGGGAAGCAACACCCACCCACTGAGCAGAAATGTACTAACTTCAATCTAATGGACACAAAATATGATTCAGTTTAGCGCGTTGACCTAACAACGTCTTCACGACACGTTTTATTTAATCAAGAAATGTTTTTGAGAACTTCATTGGAGAATTTTGAACTTTGTCATTTTATTCAAAAAAGAAGTCAGAGACCATCTTCAGAGAAATGTATTAGGAGTTTTAAAGGTGTAGTGCGCTTTGTATCATATCATTTGTATTTCCTATTTGAGAAGATGGCAAGAGAACATTCTTCTGCCCTGTCATCAGTCTCACCTGGGAATGCTGTTGCCCACGTCAACGATGAAGCTGCTGAACTTCTCGTGGTACTTGGCAGCCATACGTAGCTGACAGTGCTGGTTCTCGGACACCACCCTGCTGATCTTAGCCATCCTGTCCTTCATGTAGTCCTCGGGATTGTTGGAGAACACCGACTCCCTCCTCAAGCGCACCACAGCATTCAGAATTCCGGAGAGGGACTCCAGGACGGAGCGGAACACCAGCTTGGGGACACTGGCCATGGCGGCTGAAGGTCTCCTGTTCGTCGAGTCGTAGGCACCCACCACGCTACTGAGGCCCGGGAGGTGGGGGGCGTCGTTGCGCTCCCTGTAGGCTCTCACCAACTCCGCCACGGGCTCGTCGTCGCTGTCCATGACGGACATGCTGGTGCAGCTGGAGGAGTTGGAGGAGCCGAGGGAAGACCTGTCCGTCATGTCCTTGATGATGGAGTTGATCTCGTCGTCCACCAGCTTGAGCTCTCTCTGGGTCATCTCCTCGAGGTCGTCCTGGAGCTCCTTCAGCAGTCCCTGCCGCCTGAGCTCCTCGTCGACCTTCTCGATGATCCGCCGCATGATCAGCGTGTCGACTTCCTCCTGCCACCCCTTGATCTACAGCGTGAGAGGTAGAGTGTGAGGAACGTTGTGTCGTTGTGCAGAAAGAAGAGAGGTAGAGTGTGAGGAACGTTGTGTCGTTGTGCAGAAAGAAGAGAGGTAGAGTGTGAGGAACGTTGTGTCGTTGTGCAGAAAGAAGAGAGGTAGAGTGTGAGGAACGTTGTGTCGTTGTGCAGAAAGAAGAGAAGAGGTAGAGTGTGAGGAACGTTGTGTCGTTGTGCAGAAAGAAGAGAAGAGGTAGAGTGTGAGGAACGTTGTGTCGTTGTGCAGAAAAAAGAGAAGAGGTAGAGTGTGAGGAACGTTGTGTCGTTGTGCAGAAAAAAGAGAAGAGGTAGAGTGTGAGGAACGTTGTGTCGTTGTGCAGAAAAAAAGAGAAGAGGTAGAGTGTGAGGAACGTTGTGTCGTTGTGCAGAAAAAAGAGAAGAGGTAGAGTGTGTGGAACGTTGTGTCGTTGTGCAGAAAGAAGAGAAGAGGTAGAATGTGAGGAACGTTCTGTCGTTGTGCAGAAAGAAGAGAGGTAGAGTGTGAGGAACGTTGTGTTGTTGTGCAGAAAGAAGAGAAGAGGTAGAGTGTGAGGAACGTTGTGTCGTTGTGCAGAAAGAAGAGAAGAAGTAGAGCGTTCGAGAGTAAAGGGAGTACAGAGACCGGTTTGATTAGCACCGCGAGAGGGTGAGAGTGTAAGATTGGGTACAGAACATTTAATTACCTTTCACCCTTTAATCGTCCCATTGCTCGAGGGTGCTTCCTATAGGGGGAAAGCTAGCAGCAACAACAGTAGCGCTACCTGGGTGTGTCTGTTTCGGATTTCTTGTAATAGATCCCCATATTCCAGATTGAAAAATCTCACTCACTTTATCAGGGATGCGATGTTGACTCCAGTCACGTAATTCCCTTTGTACTTTCTCTTGCGTCAGAATCGCAGCTATTTTCCCGCACAGTTTTAACATCTCTCCTTGGACCTGAAGACGGAGTGTCTCCGTGGTGTATGTTGTCCTTTTCTGTAGAGCTTCAAGCTTGTCCTTCGTCAGGCTAAATCGTTCAATGAGTTTTTCGTCCGTCTGACTACACTGGTGGATGGTGGTCTGGAGAAAACTGGTGCTGTGGTGGAGTAGCTGCTTCAGCCATCTGAAATGTGTGTGGGTTTTGTGTGTGATTAAAACTGGCAGAGTTGACGCAAACAAATCCAACATTTTGTTTACAAGAAAAAACAGAAGGCAAAAAATCGACTTTTACAGCATAAGGCTCGTAGGGCATGCACACTTTGGCGTTTGTGTTTACCTGTTTGTGCTTGCAAAGATTCCTTTCGGTTGGATAGGTCAAAAAACACCAATGCTATAAAAGCTTGCAGTTTACTATTCTGTATGCGAATGAAAGAGGGAAAATAACAAAATAAACAAATTGAGATCAGGGAAAAAAGTTGAAAAAGGACCTTAAGCTGGGCAAGCTAGCAATAAGCAAATAGAGACATTTGGGACAACAGGGACATTCTTCGTCAAAAACAAAGACTTCTTACCTGTAATGCTGGGTAATGGCGTTATGTCTGGCCTTGACAAAGAGTTCCTTCAGACCCTTCAAGACCGTCTCAAAGTCCTTAGTGACGTAACGAGGGTCGACGTCATTGTGCATCTGGGCCTCAGCGGAGGAGACGAAGAAGGCCTGACTAGGGTTGAACTTTGGCCACACGTCCTTGAACTTGCTGAGGGCGTTGTCCTTGACCCCTTTCTGCTGATCGTGAGGCACCTGATCCCAGCGGTTGCACACGAACATCGCAGATGACGAGTCGAAGATGTCCGAGGTTTTGTCCCGTTCTTGGTGTTCCAATATGGCTCGCAGGAACTCCAGTAGCTGTGGACGGAAATAACACTTTAAACTATCACACTAGATGTTAGGAAGAGAGAGAGAGAGAGAGAGAGAGAGAGAGAGAGAGAGAGAGAGAGAGAGAGAGAGAAAGAGAGAGAGAGAAGAGAGAGAGAGAAATGGAAAGAGAGTGAGAGAGTGTGGTTCTTACAGGTTTCCATTTAAGTGATATCATCTATCAAAAAACATGTCTTTCGTCGCCCCAAAAGCTACACATTTTAGGTTGGGGGTTGAAATTATGTGACCACACACCAGGAATACCTTAAAAATAAACTTTTGAGCGTTTGAAAACGGCTGTGTTTTGAGTGGGCATTCCAGACTGTAATTCTCATTGTGACACCTTTTTGTGCCAGTCATAATTTTCCTTCTTACTTTTAAAACCTGAGAGTTCATAGAGATACAGATTTGAAATTGAGCCAAGAGCTACAGAGTTCGTTTTGGGTGTTTAGGCGACAATTAACAGACACGAGGAAGGTCTTAAAATATTTGAGTGTCCTATTTTTCCAATCAAAATGCTGTGTTTGGTAGTCTTCAGACCGTGATAATCTCCAACGGTCAGTGTGTTTGTTTATGTAATGCCAAGCGTTTTAGCCCTGTATGGCACGGAATGTGCATGCGTTTGCTAGACGTTATGTTTACAGCATCCTCAATCCAACGGTTTTAATTTTTTGGGACAAATAGGTATCTATGAAAACTAAATAAAGTATGATTACGAACGGAAGTCCGGACTCCTGGCACAGGAGAGCTGTGCGAAGGAAAGCGCTCGCTGACTAAATTTAATTAAATTATTTGGCATATAGTTTCGGAGCAGTTTTGAGCAAATCATTGCAGATGTTTCTAAATTACAGTACAGCGAATGTCCCTTGGACTTTTTCAGGTCCAATTCGTCAGAAAATTTTCCAAAATGGAGCCTTTTGTGTACTAACTTTAAATATGTAACTATTAGACGACAGTCAATTCACCATCAGTTCAGTCCCTTGACTCACCCTGTCATCGTGCACGCCTCCAGCGTTGTCGGTCTTGATGACGTAGACGTAGGCGGCAGCGTTGTTTCCCTTGACGTACTTCATGGTGCAGTTGTACATAGCCTCGTTTTCGCCGATACCCGGCGTGTCCACCAACGTCACACCACTCTGTTGACCAATCAAAAAATAACTCCGAATGACGTCATAATTCAGACGGAAAATAGCGCATGCTTAAGGTTTCTAGCTGCAGTTATGTTTCGTAAATGATAAATGTAATTATCGGAAAGTGAACCTTTAGTGTAACGTTAATTCAAAACTGAAACTACAAAAATGTTGCAGTATTCTTTTTGTTGGTAGAAACGTTTGGGGGTATGGTACATGGATTATTGTGAACTTCTTCTTTCTCCTTCTCCTCCTCCAGACAATCATCCTCATCTTCCTCTTCTTCTTTATGATCATGATCATGATCATGATCTTCTTCTTCTTCTTCTTCTTGTAGTGAGCACTCCCGTCGCGATATGACCTTGAACGGTTGAAAACGACGTTAAACACGAAATAAAGAAAAGAAAGAAAGAAAGTGAGCACTCGATCTATCACCCAGTAACAAGCCAGTTTAGGCGACAACGCTTACCACAAACACCACAATCAACTGTACGTCTGTGGAGAGCACACACAAAACTGACCTGCAAGACAACCGCAGGCACGAAGATGTTGATGGTCTCAATGTCCAGCCCCTGTTCTCGCTTGTCCTGATCTTTCTCTGCCACGGTGTTGGTCAGCCACGATCTGGCCGCGGCCACGTCGGCGAAATTCTCTCTCCTTCTCCTCCCGTCACGGTAGACGATCTCCGCGCTGAGTGTGGGAGAGTATTTCAGCACACAGATGGCGGCTGTGCAGCTGAAGATGGAGATGGGCAGAATGTCCATGCCGAGCAGAAGGTTGAGGAACGTGCTTTTGCCGGCGTTGGTTTCTCCTGGAGACAGAGTGGCGTACGAGGTCAGCTTTGAAATGAGTGTAGTAAATGGTATTCCGGAATCCGAAGGCTCAGACAATACACGACGATACAGAGTGAAAGAGCGGTGGATTCATTTATTTCATTTTGGATTTGTTTATTCATTTTTGTTGTCAGATTTGTAGAATAAAATTAATGAGTTGGTAAAGAAGTAAATGAAATATTTCAGTCAATGTATCGCATGAATGGTACTGTTCAGTCAATGTATCGCATGAATGGCACTGTTCAGTCAATGTATCGCATGAATGGTACTGTTCAGTCAATGTATCGCATGAATGGTACTGTTCAGTCAATGTATCGCATGAATGGTACTGTTCAGTCAATGTATCGCATGAATGGTACTGTTCAGTCAATGTATCGCATGAATGGTACTGTTCAGTCAATGTATCGCATGAATGGCACTGTTCAGTCAATGTATCGCATGAATGGTACTGTTCAGTCAATGTATCGCATGAATGGTACTGTTCAGAGGAAAAGAGAGCAATGGGCGAAATAACTGTTTTTATCATTCATTATTTATTTATTTTTTTAAAAATTTTATTTAGTCATTCATTTCTGCATCATTTACTTATTCATTTATTCATTCATGTATTTATTTATTTATTAATTCATTTTTGAATCATTTATTTATTTATTAACTCATTTATTCAATTACTTATTTATTTATATATGTACTCGCTTGTTAGGCTAAGTTCTATTTAATCAGAGTATGTTTGCGTGTGCTTATACCTAGTGATATTGTAAAGCGCATAGTGCTTTTAGTTATGCGCTATAGAAATCTCCTTAATAAATAAATAAATAAATACTCAAGTATCTATGCATTTATGTTTCAATGTATTTATGTATCTATTTTTTTTAATATATATTTTTTTATATATCGGTACAATTATGATTGTTTTGAGTTGTTTGCTTTTCTTGTTGGATCCAGCTGAAACTAATTAGTACGATTTTCAGGCAAGGTTGGATCTTGTTTGTTGTATCCTTCTGAGCATCTGGAGTTAGACATTGATTGAGCTAGCTGACAGATATAAATAAAAAGTCAGGGCAAGATGTTGCTTTCTGCTTTTAAAGTGGGCGTCCACTTAGAGGTGTGTGTGTGTGGGGGGGGGGGGGGGGGAGGGCTGAAGAAAGATTGGACATGAAAGAGTTTTGTGTCCCCGTATTAAGGGCGAGGTAAGTTTGTATGTAATAAACATTTGCCCCCAACCACCCTCAAATTATGATGATGAAATTAAACAGATTTGCATCACAGTGGAATAAGGCGTTAACTGACAGGAAATACGTGTGTATGACTAAGACGTTTCAAAAGGTGCACATTAAGCAGACGGGCGCAGTGGCGTGTTGGTAATCGGGAGGTCGTGAGTTTGAATCCCGGTCGCTGCCGCCTGGTGGGTTAAGAGTGGAGATTTTTCCGATCTCCCAGGTCAACTTATGTGCAGACCTGCTAGTGACTTAACCCCCTTCGTGTGTACACGCAAGCACAAGACCAAGTGCGCACGGAAAAGATCCTGTAATCCATGTCAGAGTTCGGTGGGTTATGGAAACACGAAAATACCCAGCATGCCTACTCAACGAAAGCGGAGTGAAGCTGACTATGCTCTCAGAGTGTATTGTGGGGAACCCAAATGGGCAAACGAGCTCACACGTCACCAGACAATTCTGGAACGCTGAAGAAGAAGAAGAAGCGCATATTAAGCCACTTTTTGGGAGTGGAAATGTGGGTATCTCTTGTACATTAATATTGGCAATAAATGTGCTCCCATACTTTGATTAATATTCTATTATGTTCAAAGTTGTTGGTTTTTGTTTTTGTTTTCGTTTTGTTTCGTTTTTACATTTAGTAGTCAAGTTTTGACTAAATGTTTTAACATAGAGGGGGGAATCGAGACGAGGGTCGTGGTGTATGTATGTCTGTGTGTCTGTGAGTCTGTGTGTGTGTGTAGAGCGATTCAGACTAAACTACTGGACCGATCTTTATGAAATTTGACATGAGAGTTCCTGGGTATGATATCCTCAGACGTTTTTTTCATTTTTTTTGATAAATGTCTTTGATGACGTCATATCCGGCTTTTCGTGAAAGTTGAGGCGGCACTGTCACGCCCTCATTTTTCAACCAAATTGGTTGAAATTTTGGTCAAGTAATCTTCGACGAAGCCCGGACTTCGGTATTGCATTTCAGCTTGGTGGCTTAAAAATTAATTAATGACTTTGGTCATTAAAAATCGGAAAATTGTAAAAAAAAAATAAACATTTATAAAACGATCCAAATTTACGTTCATCGTATTCTCCATCATTTTCTGATTCCAAAAACATATAAATATGTTATATTTGGATTAAAAACAAGCTCTGAAAATTAAATATATAAAAATTATTATCAAAATTAAATTGTCGAAATCAATTTAAAAACACTTTCATCTTATTCCTTGTCGGTTCCTGATTCCAAAAACATATAGATATGATATGTTTGGATTAAAAACACGCTCAGAAAGTTAAAACAAAGAGAGGTACAGAAAAGCGTGCTATCCTTCTTAGCGCAACTACTACCCCGCTCTTCTTGTCAATTTCACTGCCTTTGCCACGGGCGGTGGAGTGACGATGCTACGAGTATACGGTCTTGCTGCGTTGCGTTGCGTTCAGTTTCATTCTGTGAGTTCGACAGCTACTTGACTAAATGTTGTATTTTCGCCTTACGCGACTTGTTGTTGTTTGCTTTGTTTTCAAAAGAATTTGTATTCAGTTGTAGTTGTCATTCTACAATGATATTTTATCAGCTCAAGAACAAACACAAGCAAGCGCTTACGTTACATGGCCTGGATGAATAAAATTTCACTGCAATAATTATAGTCTGCATAAACGTTACAACGTTGATATACCATACAATTAAAATTAAATTAAAATCGAAACCGCATTGGTTTTGTTGTGCTTTGTGTTGTGCTGTTTTAGTTTCATTTGTTTTGACTAAGACTTTCGTTTTCTCTGAAAAGAGTGAAAGGAACGAGTAATGAATCAACAGGAACAAGAGACTACAGGTGAGAAGAACAAAGAACAAGAGACTACAGGTGAGAAGAACAAAGAACAAGAGACTACAGGTGAGAAGAACAAAGAACAAGAGACTACAGGTGGGAAGAACAAAGAACAAGAGACTACAGGTGAGAAGAACAAAGAACAAGAGACTACAGGTGAGAAGAACAAAGAACAAGAGACTACAGGTGAGAAGAACAAAGAACAAGAGACTACAGGTGGGAAGAACAAAGAACAAGAGACTACAGGTGGGAAGAACAAAGAACAAGAGACTACAGGTGAGAAGAACAAAGAACAAGAGACTACAGGTGAGAAGAACAAAGAACAAGAGACTACAGGTGAGAAGAACAAAGAACAAGAGACTACAGGTGAGAAGAACAAAGAACAAGAGACTACAGGTGAGAAGAACAAAGAACAAGAGACTACAGGTGAGAAGAACAAAGAACAAGAGACTACAGGTGAGAAGAACAAAGAACAAGAGACTACAGGTGAGAAGAACAAAGAACAAGAGACTACAGGTGAGAAGAACAAAGAACAAGAGACTACAGGTGAGAAGAACAAAGAACAAGAGACTACAGGTGAGAAGAACAAAGAACAAGAGACTACAGGTGGGAAGAACAAAGAACAAGAGACTACAGGTGGGAAGAACAAAGAACAGGAGACTACAGGTGGGAAGAACAAAGAACAGGAGACTACAGGTGGGAAGAACAAAGAACAAGAGACTACAGGTGAGAAGAACAAGAGACTACAGGTGAGAAGAACAAAGAACAAGAGACTACAGGTGAGAAGAACAAAGAACAAGAGACTACAGGTGAGAAGAACAAAGAACAGGAGACTACAGGTGGGAAGAACAAAGAACAAGAGACTACAGGTGAGAAGAACAAGAGACTACAGGTGAGAAGAACAAAGAACAAGAGACTACAGGTGAGAAGAACAAAGAACAAGAGACTACAGGTGAGAAGAACAAAGAACAAGAGACTACAGGTGAGAAGAACAAAGAACAAGAGACTACAGGTGGGAAGAACAAAGAACAAGAGACTACAGGTGAGAAGAACAAGAGACTACAGGTGAGAAGAACAAAGAACAAGAGACTACAGGTGAGAAGAACAAAGAACAAGAGACTACAGGTGAGAAGAACAAAGAACAAGAGACTACAGGTGGGAAGAACAAAGAACAAGAGACTACAGGTGGGAAGAACAAAGAACAAGAGACTACAGGTGAGAAGAACAAAGAACAAGAGACTACAGGTGAGAAGAACAAAGAACAAGAGACTACAGGTGAGAAGAACAAAGAACAAGAGACTACAGGTGAGAAGAACAAAGAACAAGAGACTACAGGTGAGAAGAACAAAGAACAAGAGACTACAGGTGGGAAGAACAAAGAACAAGAGACTACAGGTGAGAAGAACAAAGAACAAGAGACTACAGGTGAGAAGAACAAAGAACAAGAGACTACAGGTGAGAAGAACAAAGAACAGGAGACTACAGGTGAGAAGAACAAAGAACAAGAGACTACAGGTGAGAAGAACAAAGAACAGGAGACTACAGGTGAGAAGAACAAAGAACAAGAGACTACAGGTGAGAAGAACAAAGAACAAGAGACTACAGGTGAGAAGAACAAAGAACAAGAGACTACAGGTGAGAAGAACAAAGAACAAGAGACTACAGGTGGGAAGAACAAAGAACAAGAGACTACAGGTGGGAAGAACAAAGAACAAGAGACTACAGGTGGGAAGAACAAAGAACAAGAGACTACAGGTGAGAAGAACAAAGAACAAGAGACTACAGGTGAGAAGAACAAAGAACAGGAGACTACAGGTGAGAAGAACAAAGAACAAGAGACTACAGGTGAGAAGAACAAAGAACAAGAGACTACAGGTGAGAAGAACAAAGAACAAGAGACTACAGGTGAGAAGAACAAAGAACAAGAGACTACAGGTGGGAAGAACAAAGAACAAGAGACTACAGGTGGGAAGAACAAAGAACAGGATAACAATGAACATGTACTCACAAGTACCGGAAACAACAACAACAACAAAACACAAAAACGAAACCGTCTTGTGCTTTTATTGTTCGTATTCCTGGTACTTGTCAGTACATTTTTATTTTTATCTTGTTCTTGAACCAGGAAGTGGCAGTATACTGGAACACCTGCGTGACCAAATATTACCCGAACACATTTTATGATTTGCACACAATGACTCGACGGGTGCCCTGTCTGTTGCAATAATGACCTGGTTTATATTACGTCTGCGTCAGCGGTCTTAAATTGCAGTCCACATATCACGAAAGACGAAGTATTACCTTTTTGTGCCCTCGACAAGCAAACCTTTTGCTTTGCCTCTTGTCTGCCCCCAATAAAAATTCACTGAAACGGGGGTTCTTAACATTGAAATGATCGACTGGTATTTAATTGTATTTACAGATATAATGAGGAATTAACAGTGTTTGCAAGCTTTGCCAAATTTGTTACTCACTCCTTCTCTCTCTCTCTCTCTCTCTCTCTCTCTCTCTCTATCTCTCTCCCTCTCTTTCATCTCTCTCTCTCTCTCTCTCTCTCTCTCTCTCTCTCTCTCTCTCTCTCTCTCTCTCTCTCAGTCCGTCTATCTGTCTGTCTGTCTGACTGTCTGTCCTCTCTCTGTCATCTCTCTTTTTGTGCAATCTCTCTTTCTCTATCTCTCTCTTCTCTCTCTCTCTCTCTCTTTCTGTCCTCTCTCTCTCTTCTCTCTATCTCTCTTTCTTTCTGTCCTCTCTCTCTCTCTTTCTCTCTCTTCCCCTCTCCCCCCTCCCCCTCTCTCTCTCTTGACCCCCTCTTCGTAGCTCCCCCTCTCTCTCCTCCCCCTCTCTCTCTCTTGACCCCCTCTTCCTAGCTCCCCCTCTCTCTCTCTTGACCCCCTCTTCGTAGCTCCCCCTCTCTCTCCTCCCCCTCTCTCTCTCTTGACCCCCTCTTCGTAGCTCCCCCTCTCTCTCCGGGTCTGCCCTCCCTCCTTCGCTCTTCCCCCGCGCAGTAGACATAGACTGTTATCTCTGAGACATAGACTGTTATCTCTGAGACATAGATTGTTATCTCTGAGCACACGAGCGTGTCAAGATCAATCTCGCATTCATAAAACTGAAGGACCACAAAAGAACACAATAACGAAGAGAGTATAAAAGATCATATTAAAAGGCCTATTAATTTTGTGTGTCGTATTAATGTATAATACTGTACAAGCAGGGCCGGACCCAGGGGGGGGTTCCAGGGGTTCCGGAACCCCACCCCTGGAAAAAGCATGTACCTTGCTTTGACTTTTACTAGTTTTAGCACCAAAACAATGCTGCTCTTAACCCTCAAAACAAGGCCCAGAATGCACCAGATTGCACAGATTTTAACCGTTTTTCAAAAATTTTCCGGGGGAGCATGCCCCCGGACCCCCTGATTTGCCCCCCAAAAAAGGAGGAACCCCCCCCCCCCCTTACAACTCATTTGGTCCGGCCCTGTACAAGCGAATAAAATGGATAGAAGCAAGTGAATACAAATCTCGTGATCACAAATCTCGAAAGAGAACATGATAAAGCATGGCGGACAGGTAGCTCCGCTCTGCTGCTCGTGGCTGTGAATTTTGTGAAATCTACATGTGCTACTGTAGATGAATGGAGCTGTGTACTGGTGTGTAGATGATTAATGGACTGTGCAACGCAGTAAGTCATACAAATGCAAGTACTGTGTTCTTCTTCCTTGAAATGACAGGTTTTCTCTAAATCCTATTCATTCATGTACAGTGATTGTAAGGTCAACCGGTGGTTCTATTTTTAGATTCACGTGAATACCATGAGTAACTTCTGCCAGCTGTGAAGCGATACCTTGGATTGACTTGGCTTTGGCTTTGGCCTTGATCTTGAACTTGAACTTGACCTAGTCAGACGTCACCCCTGTTGTGTGTGTTCCCCGTGGTTTTCCCGTGGAATTGAACCGGTGTACGTCTGTGTCTGTCTAAACGGCCCACGTGTGACCTACTTGAAACGTTTTTGTTTACAAATGAGACTGTGCCAAAAGTCTCAAATACGCAGTGTTGACCTGCACTCTCGTTTTTGTGACCGAGACCTCGGCTCCTTGTCGTGTCCATGTCTACCTCCACTGGGAGAGACGCCAAAAGGCCTGCATCGTCGCCTCTAACCCAGGAAGACAACGAGTCCAAGAACCAGCGGACGGATGGGAGCTTCCTCGAAGACCCTGAAGAAACCATTATCTCGGCTAACGATCCAGGTTTCATGAGTAAAACAATCATTGACACCATGCCTACCTCGTCCTCGTCCATAGAAGATCTGAAGCAGGCCCTAAGTGATCCACACTTAATCGAAGTACTTGCCAAAGCCGTCGCGAGCCGCGTCACGCAGGAGCTCCGCCTCGAGATCTCTGGCCTGAAGAAGGCGATCGAGGCCAAAGACCAGCAGATCGAAGACCTGAAAGAGCAGCTCGACGGCTTTGAGCAGTACACAAGGCGGAACAGTTTGAGAATTGGGCCGGTGCCAGAAAGCATTGGAGAAAACACTGACGAAATAGTTAAGCAACTCGCAAAGGCTGTTGGTGTGGATCTCTGCGACGGCGATATAGATAGGTCTCACAGGGTAGGCCGCAAGCCAACCGGTGGCGAACAATACACACGATCCATTATCGTGAAGATGGCAACTCACCGGAAAAAAGAGCAACTCATGCGATCGAGGAAAAACCTGAAGAATGCCGATGTCACCAAACTGTTCACGAACCTGGAATGGCCGGCCCTAAAGAGAGGAGACTCAGCGGGACCCCAGCGACACCCCAACATATTCGTCAATGAGGATCTGACGAAGACAAGGGCTGGTATCGCCGGTAGGGCCAGGAAGCTCAAGCGAGAGGGCAGACTTGAAGACACCTGGACTCGCGATGGCATGATCTTTGTTAAGAAAAGAGGCAGTGTCACCAAGCTCACCACCATGCGTGAACTGGAAGTATTTTGCAACTGACATATTTTCTGTCTCCACACCTGTGTGTTTTGGATACCTGTGCAAACTGACTCCAACCTGAGATAACACCGAACGTCATAACCTAAAAGTACCCATCGCCGCCTGTGTGTCTGTGTGTGTGTGTGTGTGTGTGTGTGTGTGTGTGTGCGTATGTGTGTGTGTGTGTGTGTGTGCGTGTGTGTTTATGTGTAGTACAGAGTATGTTTGTGAATGAACCTGCTATTGCTGAGTGTGTATGTGTGTCTGTCTGTCTGTCTGTCTGTTTGTCTGTGTGTGTGTGTGTGGGGGGGGGGGGGGGGGGGTGTTATAAATGAAACCAGCGTAATGCGTCGAGTGTTTTGCTGTGTGCGAGCATTATTTTGACACTTGCATGCTTGAATATTTTTCTGATCTTTGTTCCACGACTCTGCTGCCTTACCTTGAAGACGTGTGTGTGTGTGTGTGTGTATGTGTGTGTGTGTGTGTGTGTGTGTGTGTGTGTGTGTGTGTGTGTGTGTGTGTATGTGTGTGTGTGTGTGTGTGTTTTCGGTAGGTGTACTTGTGTGGATGTATAAGTGTATTGATGGGTCACGACCAAACTACGCGACATCGACTTACATGTAAAACTGCTCCGTGTGCTGGATGCTTGAAACGTTATTTCTTAGTAAGTGTTGTTCTTGTTGTTGCTTCAAATGACTAAAAACAGTTGTTTTCTTTCCTCGTCATTTGTTTCATGTTGTATACACTCAGGACCATTTCATCTCCGTTCATTTTGTCAACTTTTTTCCGACAGCCGCGTC
The DNA here is from genome assembly GCF_037325665.1 of Littorina saxatilis. Lineage (NCBI taxonomy): Eukaryota > Metazoa > Mollusca > Gastropoda > Littorinimorpha > Littorinidae > Littorina > Littorina saxatilis. The sequence continues at coordinate 67,984,136 of NC_090248.1, read as the reverse complement.
AGCGATTTTGACTAGGACCATGTCAAAATTGTGTCATGTTCATTCATTTTGTTTTCCTACTTTGTATAAAAACGTTTATGACCTCTTTGTTTACCTGCTTTTCGCTATAGCTTTCCCCTGTTTTTCGCTCCTTAACCACTGTTATTCCCTTTTAGAGAGAGAGACCCGTTCACTGATGCTTGTCCCATGCCTAGCTACCGATGCCCAGCCCTGGTTCTTCTTCTTCAAAGAAGTTGTAACCTAAATTTTGAATGCCTTTAGACATCGTTAATTTCAGATCCAGGGTTGGTTGTTTTTACGCAATATCGGCCAGGTGCTCGCAAAAATTGTTTTTTCTTGATCTTGACACCGTCCTGGTATATATGTTTTTAGTTTTTCACGGACAAAATGGTTTTCGAACAGCTCTCTTCATCTTTTTCCATGCACATTTCTTGTGTGTGTACTACGAGAAAAATATTGAATGTTTCAACTCCACACCCTTAAACCCCATACTCGACTCCAAATCGCAACCTTCCTATTTTAGTCAACCAATTGGAAGTAAGCGTTACGGGCATATGCTTTGGAACATTATATTCGTGCATAGTTTTGTGACACATGTTTTTGTCATTTTGCTGATGGTTTTATTGTCAGGAGATGTCCACCCAAACCCAGGCCCGCCTGGTAGAGAGCATGTTAAAGATACCTCTATTTTGCATATAAATGTACGTAGTTTGCGAAACAAGATTGATATTTTACAATGTGAAGTTAAAGAGCACGATATTGTGACTTTGTCAGAAACTTGGTTGTGTGACTCGATATCAAACGACAGTTTATGCCTCAAAGGATTTCATCCCCCAGTGCGTCTTGATAGGCCAGATGGATATGGAGGGGTAGCTGTTTATGTGAAAAACGATTTTATTTGCAAACCAAGGCCTGATTTGCTAATTCCAGGCCTTGAAGCAGTCTGGGTAGAAACTAAATTATTGCAAGAAACTGTGCTGGTTGGTTCATTTTACCGACCACCAGACTCTCGGATTGATTATTGGCACTTGGTTGACGAATCTGTAAAGCAAGTAATGAGAACACCACATAAATTTCTAATTCTTGGAGACTTTAACGAAGATTTTTTGAATAATCCATCTCCCCACTTTCTTAATTTAATACAAAAAAACAATCTGCACCAGCTCGTTACTGAACCCACACGTATTACAGAAACTAAATCCTCATGCATCGATCTGATCCTGACCACGAGTATAAACTTAATCAGTGAAGTTGTAGTGTTACCCCCCATTTGTAGTGACCATTCTGTGCCATGTGTAAAATTAACGTCACAGAGACTAAAGAAAGGTCAGTTCAAAAGGACTATATATAATTATGCCAAGCTAGATGTTGATACATTTTTGTTTGAATTGAACAAAATTGATCTTTTGAACACAGTTTTAAATGCGTCCATTGACGAAGCTGCTGCCTTGTTTTCTGAACATTTATTCCGTGTTGCAAAAACATGTATGCCTGTTAAGATAATAACAGTACGTGAAGATGATGCCCCATGGATGACTGAACATATTTTACAATTACGAAACGCAAAAAATTGTATACATCAAGTTGCTAAGCGCTTAAATACACCTGAGCAGTGGGCATTATTCCGCCTAACTAGAAATCAGTATACAGATGAAATTCGTAAAAGAAAAAGAGATTATTTTCTAGAACTTGATGAGAGGATAAATTGTAAACAGAACTTCGGAAGCAAAAATTGGTGGCAACTTGTTAATTCCTTCTTGAAGAAAAAAGGTGTTGCATGTAACGAAATTCCACCGCTAGAAGATAATGGAAAAATTATTGATAACATTTGTGAAAAAACGATTTTGTTTAATAATTATTTTGAAAGCCAGTCTAAAGTTGAAAATCCAGACGATCCCCTGCCCGAGGCAAATTGGTGTAATACATCTTTATCGACTTTTGAATTAACAGAAGCTGAAGTTGTCCAAGTGTTAAGGAATTTAAATTTATCCAAGGCCGTGGGCCCTGACGGAATACATAATAAATTGCTTGTAGATGGATTACCTGTTATCGTTCCACCGCTTACAGTTCTCTTTAACAGATCCTTGTCTGAGGGTGTTTTTCCAGTTGTCTGGAAAACTGCTCACATTACGCCCATTTTTAAGAAAGGCGATAGGAGTGCTTGTTCCAACTACCGTCCAATCTCTCTGCTGAGTTGTATTGGGAAGGTGCTTGAAAAATGTATACAAATCCGTGTGTTTGGTTATTTGAAAAATTATGATTTGATTACACACTGCCAATCTGGTTTTATTGCTGGTGATTCGACTGTTTATCAACTATTGAGTATATATGATGATTTTTGTGTTGCACTTGATAAAAACGTTATGTCACAGGCAATATTTTTTGATGTATCCAAAGCTTTTGATAAAGTCTGGCATCGCGGTCTGCTCCACAAGCTTGAGGCGATAGGTATAAGAGGTCCCTTGCTTGTTTGGTTTGAACATTACTTGAGCGATCGCAGACAAGCAGTAGTATTGAAAGGAACCAAATCAAGTTATGCTACCCCTTCTGCTGGTGTCCCTCAGGGTTCTGTCTTAGGACCTCTTTTATTTCTCATTTATATTAACGATATTGGTGTTGGTCTTGAATCAGTGTTGAAACTCTTTGCAGACGATACGAGTATGTACTTAAGTTTAGATAACGATGATGTACGAGCAGAGATTTTGAATTCTGATTTGGATAAAATTCGCACATGGGCTTCTAAATGGAAAGTCACTTTTAATTGTCAAAAGACAGAATTGTTGGACATTTGTAGGCAACAAAATGTTTTACTTCCACCATTGTATTTCGAAGATGCACACTTAGTTGATGTTGAAAATCACAAGCACCTTGGCGTCATTCTACAAGGTAATTGTAAATGGGATTCCCACATAAAAAGTCTAATTGCTAAATGTAGAAAGTCAATTGCGTGTTTTGGTTTATTCAAGCATCGTTTAAACAGAAAATCACTTGAAGTTATATATAAATCCTTTATGTTACCATTGTTTGATTATGCGGACGTTATCTGGGATAACTGTACACAGTGTTTGGCAGACGAGTTGGAGACATTGCATCTCGATGCAATCCGAATCATTGTAGGTGCAGTACGTGGCACAAGCCACCAAAAACTGTATAACGAATCGGGTTTTGTGCCCCTGAAAGAAAGGCGACGTCGTCATAAACTTTTGCTGTATTATAAAATTGTAAATCGTTTAACCCCAGAATATTTATATTCCAAACTGCCGGTCCTGGTTTCCGATGTAAATCCTTACCACAGACGACGCCCTCTTGAACGTAAGTTTCCATTGTGCAGAAGTGAGTTATATAAATCTTCATTTTTTCCTTCAACGACAGCTTTGTGGAATAATCTTCCAGAAAATATACAACAAACGCAGTCAGTTGGTGAATTTAAAAGGTATTTGACCGATGGAGATGTTGTTGTTCCACCGTATTATTATTTAGGCAACCGCCAGGGACAGGTACTTCACAGCAGGTTGAGATTAAACATGAGCGATTTGCAACAAGACTTAGTTAACCGACACCTCTCTGATAATCTAGAATGTACGTGTGGAGCATGCCCGGAAGATTCTGAACATTTCTTATTACACTGTCCAAAATTTAAAGAACATAGAACCATTTTATTCAATAGTCTGCCAACACACGTTCTGGACTGCAAAACACTCTTGTTTGGAAATACTGATTTAACTATATCTTTGAACACGAAAATATTCTCTGTTGTACAAGACTATGTTATGTTAACTAATCGCTTCGGCTGATATTATATTAACTGTGCAATTGATGTAGCCAGGCATTCTCTCCCTCCATCTCTCTCTCTCCCTCTCCCTCTCTCTCTCTCTCTCTCTCTCTCTCTCTCTCTCTCTCTCTCTCTCTCTCTCTCTCTCTCTCTCTCTCTCTCTTTACCCTATTTGTATAAAATATAATTAAAGATTATCAAGATAAGTGTTGAAGCTATCACTTGTTCGCCATGTTTTGCTATCTGAATGTGTATTGATTATAAGTTCAAGAACGTGTCCATAAGCAATCTGCTTGTTAACGTTCTCAATGTTGTTATTGTTTGAAACGTGTGTATGAGAATTTGAATAAACACGCTTAAACCATCACTGACACAAAACCTAACCCCTCGCTGATACGAACTGGCTCATCCACCCTATAATTTGCATCCAAAAGAATGTCGCCCTGACCTGTCATTTGCAACGCATGCCACATATTACCTCAAGCAGTTTTGGCAAAGCAGTCAGGTTGGGTTATACACAGGGAAATACAGTGAAACCTCTGTTTACAGACAATCCTCTTTGAGACTCCCATCGGCGCAAGATTTAGTTTCCCAAAGATTTGGTTTAGAAAACGTCTGAAATGTACCTCAAGTTTAAGATTACCTCCTTTATGAGACCTATTTTTCCTATTTTTGTGTGGAGGCTTTAAGAAAGGGGTTGCACTGTGCGAGGGCGTTATCTTACTCTCATAAATAGCCTTGTCTTGGGACCGTAAACTTACCTAGACATTATGACACCCAATTTTCTTTTGAGTTCGCGGGTCATAATTTGTTGGTTTTTTTATTTTGTAATTTTTAAATTTTTTTTGCTGAACCAGGGTATAATATGGTAACTCATAAATATACCTGTCGTGAGACTGCAAATGACCTTAATGTAAGACTTCCTCTGTTGTGAGACCTCATTTTCTTAGAGTGTTGGAGGTCGTCAAAGACCAATTTCACTGCACAAGAGTATCACATCGTTTCTCATGGGACTCGAAATTTACCTTCAGTATAAAACTCCCAACTTGTTCGCAGATCTCTTCAGATCCTTAAAAAGAGAGAGAAGTACGAAATAGATAGACTGCTTACGTTCCAAAAACAAAAAATGGAAAAACAAGAAAGTTCAAAAATACAAAAAATAAGAATGGTGAGTTATTGGATCGTTTAATTTTTTATTTTTTTTTACAAAACAAAACGTTACATTTACAGTACGCCGACCCAGTGCTCTTTTAAGTAGACAGTTATAACCTATAACCTACCATTCTTGCTTTTTACATTTAGTCAAGTTTTGACTAAATGTTTTAACATTGAGGGGAAATCGAGACGAGGGTCGTGGTGTATGTGTGTATGTGTGTGTGTGCGTGCGTGTGTGTGTGTGTGTGTGTAGAGCGATTCAGACTAAACTACAGGACCGATCTTTATGAAATTTGACATGAGAGTTCCTGGGTATGAAATCTCGGAACGTTTTTTTCATTTTTTTGATAAATGTCTTTGATGACGTCATATCCGGCTTTTCGTGAAAGTTGAGGCGGCACTGTCACGCCCTCATTTTTCAACCAAATTGGTTGAAATTTTGGTCAAGTACTCTTCGACGAAGCCCGGGGTTCGGTATTGCATTTCAGCTTGGTGGCTTAAAAATTAATTAATGACTTTGGTCATTAAAAATCTGAAAATTGTAAAAAAAAATAAAAAATTATAAAACGATCCAAATTTACGTTTATCTTATTCTCCATCATTTGCTGATTCCAAAAACATATAAATATGTTATATTCGGATTAAAAACAAGCTCTGAAAATTAAATATATAAAAATTATTATCAAATTTTTTTTTTCGAAATCAATTTAAAAACACTTTCATCTTATTCCTTGTCGGTTCCTGATTCCAAAAATATATAGATATGATATGTTTGGATTAAAAACACGCTCAGAAAGTTAAAACGAAGAGAGGTACAGAAAAGCGTGCTATGCAGCATAGCGTAACCACTACCCCGCTCTTCTTGTCAATTTCACTGCCTATGCCGTGAGCGGTGGACCACGAGTATACGGTCTTGCTGCGTTGCATTGCGTTCAGTTTCATTCTGTGAGTTCGACAGCTACTTGACTAAATATTGTATTTTCGCCTTACGCGACTTGTTACATTTAGTCAAGTTTTGACTAAATGTTTTAACATTGAGGGGAAATCGAGACGAGGGTCGTGGTGTATGTGTGTATGTGTGTGTGTGTGTGGGTGTGTGTGTAGAGCGATTCAGAGTAATCACTCAATCACCAAGCAATCACTCAAAACTTGACTAAATGTAAAAACGAAACATTCACAAGAACTTCAATCAGCCTTTAAAGCGGAAAAGTAAGATGAATAGCAGCAAAACAGCGATTAAACGATTCTGTGATTTATTACATTTAGTCAAGTTTTGACTAAATGTTTTAACATAGAGGGGGAATTGAGACGAGGGTCGTGGTGTGTGTGTGTGTGTGTGTGTGTGTGTGTGTGTGTGTGTGTGTGTGTGTGTGTGTGTGTGTGTGTGTGTCTGTCTGTCTGTCTGTCTGTGCGTGTGTGTGTGTAGAGCGATTCAGAGTAAACTACTGGACCGATCTTTATGAAATTTTACATGAGAGTTCCTGGGTATGATATCCCCAGAAATTTTTTTCTTTTTTTCGATAAATGTCTTTTATGACGTCATATCCGGCTTTTTGTAAAAGTTGAGGCGGCACTGTCACACCTTCATTTTTCAATCAAATTGATTGAAATTTTGGCCAAGCAATCTTCGACGAAGGCCGGACTTCGGTATTGCATTTCAGCATGTAGGCTTAACAATTAATTAATGACTTTGGTCATTAAAAATCTGAAAATTGTAATTAAAATTATTTTTTTTATAAAATGATCTAAAATTACTTTTATTTTATTCTTTATCATGTTCTGATTCCAAAAACATATAAATATGTTATGTTATAAACAAGCTCTAAAAATTAAAAATATAAAAATTATGATTAAAGTTAAATTTCCGAAATCGTTTTAAAAACAATTTCATCTTATTCCTTATCGGTTCCTGATTCCAAAAACATATAGATATGATATGTTTGGATTAAAAACACGCTCAGAAAGTTAAAACGAAGAGAGGTACAGTAAAGCGTGCTATGCAGCGCAGTGCAACCGCTACCGCGCTAAACAGGCTCGTCAGTTTCACTGCCTTTTGCACTAGCGGCGGACTACGGTCATTGTGAAAAAATGCAGTGCGTTCAGTTTCATTCTGTGAGTTCCACAGCTTGACTAAATGTAGTAATTTTGCCTTACGCGACTTGTTTTTGAATGTTCTCTCACTCAAAATAAATCAGGCAAAATTTAAAAGAAATTTAAAAAAATTGCACAAGGGTGCGGGATGCATATACGGCTTCTCATAACAATCCTTGTCGCGGGACCCTACTCAAAGTAATGTTGGACACCTGCTACTTAGAAATCCTTTTTATTGCCACTTGACAACTATGAACCTGCCCTGAAGATGACGTCCCGATTCGCCCCTTCCTATCTTGCCCCTTCCTACCTCGCCCCCTCCCATCTCGCTCCAAATTATCTTAGGTTTTATCAACGAGGCGATTCGCCCCCGCTCGTAAAAATCCGTCTCTGTTTTTCACACACACACATACACACACACACACCTACACACACACACACACACACACGCACACGCACACACAATGAAAATTACATTTGCACAGAGAGTTTGTGGCTTTGTGTATCCAGGTTTCCCAATTGCTTCGTTTCCGGCCGATTTATGTGGAGTACGTGATGCGCACAACAAATATTGGCGGTCTAGAAGTGTCGTCTGCGCAATGATCGCGGCGGCTTTCTTGACCGCCAAGGACGACCACACACGTTGTTAGACGTCATTCGTTAGACCTCAAATTTCTCGTTGCCACACACATACACACAGACATAACTACTCGGGTAAACGTGTCATATTGTATAACTTGTTCTGCGCGAGAAACTTCAAAAGTCAACTTCATCGCACGGAATACACGGGGGCGAGATGCCACTGCTTGCGGGGTTGAGTTGACATCCTTGACAGATTGAAAGCGAGTAGAGCGTCAAGTCGGCTACTACCTCGTCAAAAAAACTGATCACATTTCCAAAAATATCAAAATTATTATGACTCCCGCTGTGTCTTTTGTTGTTGAGATCCTCGCCTGGCGATAATGTGGGTATAAACATGCACGCAATCAGGCAATACAGTGTTATTTTACGCCTACACTGTAAACAATGTCGATGCAAATGATAAGCGTGAGATCCGGGTGGTTGTTTTATTATAACTCATTGACTCAGTTCGAGTCCGGTTTGTTTTCTGTCCCCATCAAAAAACGTACGGTGTGATAAAATATACGCCTATCTATGGAAAGAGAACCCGTTTTGGTAGAGGATGTCCCGCAACAAGAACGGATCTTTCACCTTCCAAAGTGGAATATGATGTTTAAACACTCAAATCTTCAACAGACTCTTTAATCTTCCTGAACATGTCATTGCAGAAGAAAGAATTTTACCGACTCAATGTTATGGCTCTTTTCCATCACACAGGTTTGCATTGATTGTTCTCCCAATTAAAAAGAAAAGCTCAGTTCTCAGTCAATCCTACAGACAAAAAAACAACGACAGAAATATAGTTCTGCTGCCCAATAATTGCCCTCTCTCTCCCCGAGCATTTAACCCCCCCGCCCCCCACCCACCCCCAATCCCTATTCCTTCAGCCTCAACCCTCCATATCATCCATCGGGGAGGGGGGGGCGATGGGAGGGGGGGGGGCTGGACATGTAGCACTTCTCACATGGAATAGAGCGTCCTTTACTTGGATACCAACATGATCTAGTCTTCATGATCTAGTCTACATGCTCTAGTCTACATGATCTAGTCTACATGATCTAGTCTACATGCTCTAGTCTACATGATCTAGTCTACATGCTCTAGTCTACATGATCTAGTCTACATGATCTAGTCTACATGATCTAGTCTACATGATCTAGTCTACATGATCTAGTCTACATGCTCTAGTCTGCATGCTGTACACAGCGAGAATATTGTTGCAGAATTAACTCAGCTGATTGACATAAGTATCACTTATCACTGTTCTTATCACTTATCACTTATCACTTATCACTTATCACTGTTCTTATCACTTATCACTTATCACTGTACTTATCACTTATCACTTATCACTTATCACTTATCACTTATCACTGTACTTATCACTTATCACTGTTCTTATCACTTATCACTTATCACTTATCACTGTTCTTATCACTTATCACTTATCACTTATCACTGTACTTATCACTTATCACTTATCACTTATCACTTATCACTTATCACTTATCACTGTACTTATCACTTATCACTTATCACTTATCACTTATCACTTATCACTGTTCTTATCACTTATCACTTATCACTTCAACAAAACCAACCCCACTCTGCACAGGACGCAGCCAGGCTGTGTTTGTTTCATCACGTGTTAGTGTTTAAGGAGGCTCGTATCCCGTGTACACTGAAGGGTGCTCTAAACGAGGTGCAACTGAATTGCTGTCGCCTCAACTTATTTTTCATAAACGAATGCTGTTCAATAATTCTAAACTGTCATTATGTACACTGGTATGGATTGACCTTGACCGTAAATAGCTGGGACCACTGAATAATACAAGCGCTACAATCTTGCCGAGAATGCCTCAAACGATGCATACGTTACTGTCGCCTGTCACGCACCATAGCAAAGTATACAGGAAGATAAGCTCTTGTGACGAACCTCAGGATCGGTGCTAGTTCATTTTTCGTCACATTTGATGTCGCAATTGCACCTTATTGCTGAGAATAGGTGTTATAAGTTTAAAGATGCTCTTATTCCGCGTAAAAGCATTAAAGTTGAAGGATGCTCTTGTCCAATGAAAAATCCCAAACGGATATGTGGTGGTGAATGCGATCGTATACAAAAGAAGAAATGTACCTATGTTCAAACTCGTGCGCGTAGTGATACCTCAAAGAAACAAGAACAGTAACATACCTGCCACAATCACGGAACATTGCGCAGACCGCAGACATTTTTGCCTCGTTTCGATCTGCTTCTCAATGTCGGTGCTGTCGTCACTTCCGCCGGAATCCATCAGTACGTGCCTGAGAGTAGGGTCAAGGTCTTTCATGGCTTCACGCACTTTGTCAAAAAGTTCATTGAGAGTGTGGCATATTGTGTCCAACGGTTTGCTGTGTTTGTCTCCGAACTCATGCTGCAACAGACGGTTTACAATTTTTTTGTAAAGAAAGGATTTGTTTCTTCTCTGACGAAATTTAAACCCTCCACCACGAAATGAGTCGCATGTCACCTCGCGCGGTTCTGCGCTAGGCTTAATATAAGTCCGGGGAGTGTCTGGTAACAGTGTGAGGGTCACCTTAGTCACAGGCTTATAACTCAAACAGTTTTCGCTCTTTTCTAAAACGGTTTTCACCACTGGATAGAGCATAAACAACTCTTTAGGAAAATGTAAAAATATGAAAATCATGCAAAGGTGACATGCGACTCATGCCGTGGTGGAGGGTCACTGTTGTGACATGCGACTCATGGCGTGGTGGAGGGTCACTGTTGTGACATGCGACTCATGCCGTGGTGGAGGGTCACATTATATACCAGCGGTCTTTGAAGCAGACAGACAAACACGTATGAAACAGATAATGAACTTACCTTCAGATCGTTACTTCGCCGGCATTTCGCGAGCGAGTAGCCACATATTGAATAAGGTTTTTGTGATACTGTATTAAGATTGTAAAATAAGACATCTCCGTTTGTAATCGCCTAATGTCTCATTAAAAAGAAGCTGATTCCAACCCCCCAATAAAACCTGACTAAATGTTAAAAAAAAGAGAGAGAAAAAAAGAAAAAGAACACACACACAAAAAACAGACAGTTTAGCTAGATCGAGAGACAATAAAACAATGGCCAACCTGAATGTCGAAGTGAGTTTCCATCTTCACTCGATGATTCAAAATAATCCGTTCCCGCCATTGATGAAGGTTTTTACAACCAGTCAACGAAACATCGACTTTTCTAGCATGGCCGAACAACTGGCCTGCCTCCATTTTCATCACCTCTTCGATAAATTTGTCAGGATTTAAAATACCATCTTTTTCCATGCTTGTTGAACCAGTTCGAGCCATGTACAGACACTTTAATCCCGAATTGCTCTTTTGTTCAAAGAGGTGCGAAGCGTCTTCCTTGTTAGGCGGCCGAGACTCTTATGCCGTGATCGTGTCAGTACTCGTTGAGCGAAGGAGTCAGATGACCGAGACGAGAGTTTCTCGGAATAATGTTGTATTGTGTAGATCGGAGAAGCCTCCACTCATGGCTGATGCACTAACATCCGGCTGAAAGAGAACATATTTATTTTTAAAATGTTTCTTCGTTGTAACATGAAGTGTAAGTTTGTCCTTTCACAAACCGATACAAATTTAATGCTTAATTCAAACTCCACAGATTTTTGTTTCAAGATGGAAACAACACAAAATGACAAAAAAAAGTTAAAGTCCATAAACACAAAGTTACAAACTTCTCCCAAAAAAGTAGTCTAACAACCTTGCATGCACTAGCGATTTGCCATTACTAGAAAGCGACAAAGACTGAATAAAAAGATTAAGTCAGTTTCACTGAGTAAAACTATAGTCGTTACTGATCTGCTCACTGGTTATCAAGTTCCTCTGACTGAAAAAGATCACTTAATCCACCCAGCTGCGATCACAAAGCTCCATTGTAAGTTAATCTGAAACGACATAATATTATATAGTCCTTTCCACGTGTGCGCATGTGCTGCGAGAGGTGTGGACGAGGAAGTGACCTAGAGGAGGACGACTTAGCGTTATAAATTCAAACATCTACTCAAAGAGGTATTAAAATCGCAGAGTGATATATAATCATGGGGTGATACGAGAAAACATAATTATACCACTCCTGTCCTCGAGCCTATGTGAACCGGCTTTCCGGACCTCTGTTCTGATTGGCTGTTGTTAATATAGCTGTTGCATGTGCGGTGGATTTCCCTCACTTCAGAATAATTATGTGCTACGCCCCAGCATAGACCAAATGGTCTTTGGCCCCAGTTGCCGCCTTCTCGATGATGACTGATTTTGAAAGTCTTTCAGCGTGGCAAATTCTTGCTGTGATGGGTCAGTGACTACATGCATAAGAAAACAGAAAAGGGTGTGTGTGTGTTTCATCTGTTTTCCGTTCCCCACGTGTCACTCTATTTATGAACACCCCCCCCCCCACCTCTCTCTCTCTCTCTCTCTCTTGGATACACACTCTCTCTCTGCCTTCACTCATCCATCTTCCAATCCCTCCCTCTTTCTCCCTCTCTTTTTCTTCTCTCTCCCTCTCTCTCTTTCTCTCTCTCAGCCTCTTTTTGGCTCACGTAAGTGTAGCCTATGCGATGATAAACTTTGTCTGTCTGTGCGTGCGTGCGTGCGTGCGTGCGTGCGTGCGTGCGTGCGTGCGTGTGTGTGTGATAGAAACTTTAACATTTCCGAGTCTATGGATAAAGCTCGCATAAGAAGATTACGTCTCGGTCAAAAGTGTTTGACGTGTGTGATAGAACCTATTTGAAGACGTCACATTATGACGTAAGAGGGTTATACGTCACGCAAAGGAATTACTGAAAGTCTCGGTAATTCTTATTGTGAGCGGGCCGAGACTAATTGGCAGATCCAGGGTCTCGCTTTCTTGCACAGTTTCACCTATGCTTACTGTGTGTGTGTGTGTGTGTTTGTGTGTGTGTGTGTGTGTGTGTGTGTGTGTGTGTGTGTGTGTGTGTGTGTGTGTGTGTGTGTGTGACGGAGTGATTGAGTTTGTGTTACTGTTTGTCGATTTCTTACGTGAGCCTTGAAGGCTTCGTCTCTTTTTCTTTTTCTTCTCTCTCTCTCTCTCTTTAAGTCTCTCTCTCTCTTTTTCTCTCCCTCTCTTTTTCTCTCCCTCTCTCTCTCCCCCCCTCTCTCTCTCTCTCTCTCTCTCCCTCTCTCCCCCCCTCTCTCTCTCTCCCTTCTTTCTCTCCCTTATTCTACACCCCGACCCTTTTCATCCTTACCCGCTCTCCTCCATTCTATCTGTCTACCTATCTCTCCTCTATTCTATCTGTCTACCTATTTCTCCTCCATTCTATCTGTCTACCTATCTCTCCTCCATTCTATCTGTCTACTTATCTCTCCTGCCCTTTCTATGTTCACCTTTGCATGACAAAGCCTTCAGAACTATGCCAACAGGTATCACTTTCAGTCTTTAACTCCACTCAGCGTGTAGGTGGATTAATTGAACAGAAGGCCTCCAAAGATCCTTTCAGTTCTCTGAGCTCAGTGTTGCGGATGAGTGACCAAATTCTGTGAATACTGGTGGGGGCTTCGGGGAAAGTAGGATTTACCTGTGGCGTAGTGACTTCATGTGTATCACGCTCCGGATTTTTCATTCATAAATGACTAAGAATGATGAGCGTGTGTGTGTGTGTGTGTGTGTGTGTGTGTGTGTGTGTGTCTGTCTGTATGTTTGTGTGTGTGTGTGTGTGTGTGTGTATGTGTGTGTGTGAAGTGTATGTGTGTGTGTGTGTGTGTGCGTGTGTGTTAGTGTGTGTGTGTGTGGGTGGGGGGGGGGGTGGTGTTTGATGTTCACATCCGGCACGTTGTCATGCTTAAAAATAAGTTTTACAATATGTTTATGCATCATTGAGAACGTTCCCAGAACACTGACATTTAGATAATGACAGATCAGCTTACACGTTTGTCGGATTTCTACAGAGATCAGAGATCAGATATCAGAGGAATGCAGACTACATAATATCCGGAGACGTTCTAAAAACATATAATTCCAATAAGTATAGAAAGCTTTGTTTTCATTCAATGACAACAACAACAATCCACTTGATTATTAAATCTATGTATTATTTAATTTTTGATTGATAAGTTGATTAATTTATCAACCGATTTATTTTTCGATTTAATGATTGATTGATCGATTGATTGATTGATTGGTCTGTCTGTCTGTCTGTCTGTCGGTCGGTCGGTCTGTCGGTCTGTCTTTCTGTCTGTCGGTCGGTCGGTCTGTCGGTCTGTCTTTCTGTCTCTGTACGATTCATCGCTTGTTTGCACAGATACTGCAACTTCCATGCGAAACATTATGTCTAACTCACTGTGGAGAGAGATAGACAACTAGCGAGAGGGGAGAGGGGGAGAGAGAGAGATACTGACGGACAAATACACAGACAGCCGGATAGTGACAGATACACAGTCAGACCGTCAGACAGACAGACAAAGCAATAATATTTGGAGTACTCAATACAACTGTAAAATACAATTGGGACTAGAGTTATTTTATCCAGGACACAAAAAAACTCAGTACCTCATGGAAAAGTGTAAACACAAAATCTCCTTCCAGATCTTTGAAAATGTATACACGTACTAAAAGTTTAAAACCAATTCCCCAGTGACGCAACCAAGCCAAGAAGAAGTTCCTAATAACCATGTGCTTCCAATACGACCCAAGTATAGTCCGCAATAACTTATAATGGACATTTGATTTTACTTTTACAACAGACCCTCAGCACATCATGGCATGAGATTTATTTGAGAGTTTCGTAACGCTTTCGTGAGAATCATGTCATGAGGTCCTTTGGTACAGAGTGCCCCCCCCCCCCCCCAAAAAAAAAATGCAACCCGCAAAAGTGCTAATAACGTCTACATCGTATATGACCGAATTGCTTCATATTTGGTGTACAATAACTTATGATCGGCAGTTAATTTGGGTTTTTACAACACACCAGCAGCACATCATCGACATGAGATTTATTTGAGAGTTTCGAAACACTTTCGTGAGAATTCTGTCATGAGGTTTTTTGGTACGGGATGACCCCCCAAAAATGCAACCCGAAAAAAATGCCAAGAACTTCGTCGTCTTTTGACCAAATTAATTTATATTATGTTTACATTAACTCAGTTCAGCTTATACCTAACCTGTCCACTCAGTTGCAAGTTGGTAAGTCTGTAGGCTTAATGGTCTGTAGGCTTAATGGTCTGTAGGCTTAATGGTCTGTAGGCTTAATGGTCTGTAGGCTTAATGGTCTGTATGGCTTAATGGTCTGTAGGCTTAATGGTCTGTAGGCTTAATGGTCTGTATGGCTTAATGGTCTGTATGGCTTAATGGTCTGTAGGCTTAATGGTCTGTAGGCTTAATGGTCTGTATGGCTTAATGGTCTGTAGGCTTAATGGTCTGTAGGCTTAATGGTCTGTATGGCTTAATGGTCTGTATGGCTTAATGGTCTGTAGGCTTAATGGTCTGTAGGCTTAATGGTCTGTATGGCTTAATGGTCTGTAGGCTTAATGGTCTGTAGGCTTAATGGTCTGTATGGCTTAATGGTCTGTAGGCTTAATGGTCTGTAGGCTTAATGGTCTGTAGGCTTAATGGTCTGTAGGCTTAATGGTCTGTAGGCTTAATGGTCTGTAGGCTTAATGGTCTGTAGGCTTAATGGTCTGTAGGCTTAATGGTCTGTATGGCCATGTTGGTAAGTCTGTAGGCTTAATGGTCTGTATGGCCATGTTGGTAAGTCTGTAGGCTTAATGGTCTGACTTTTGTGCTCTTTCGAAGAAAAAAATCGGAATGTGGGGATCCACTCAACAGTACGAGGTTTGAAATTGAACGGTAGCCAAATTAAACCAATTTAAGCCATCCGGATTGTTACCTTTGAGGTTATTTGAATTACCCAATATACCATAACCAACCTTAGACAACACGTGACTTAGATACGGCAATTATAGGCTGGATGATAGGCCTATGGAGGAATGCGGTCATGTCATTAATGAATTTAGTGCGCCATTGTGCAAGTGTGACTTTGCAGCGAAGCGGGTTATATTCCCAGTTGTTTGAGTTCAGCGAATTTCTTCAGTTTGTTCACAACCATTCCACAACATTTCCTGTCTGTAGGTAAAATTGTTCGAAGTTAATCCGCTCTCAAAAGTGTGCTCCAAATTACCCCAGCGAAATTGTTAATGACACGGAGACCTACACTCTGCCCATTTCGCTTTTGCTCCGAGCTTGAACATCGTCTTAACGAATCAATTAATTTTGAGAAAAATCTAGGACCAGTCAGTAACGCATACCTGTCGACCTTGTCACCTTGAAACGTTAAAGCCCCAGTATGTCTCAAATGGTTTACAAAACGATTTAAAGGCACAGTAAGCCTCCCGTAAACCATCACATATACGGTCAGGCTTTTACACACAGTACAAACACCCTTTCATTTAAACACTCACCGATTGAGAACATCCTAGGTGCCCTCCGTAAAGAGCGAACAATTTTCAAAGAATTTATTTTTGCGTGGTTTATCTTACCCCTGAGCCATCGTGAACCCCGGCGTGTGATCCAGTTTCCCTTTTTCACAATGTAGTCGTCAGTTAGTCATTTGAATGCGACTCGATGTGAGCTTATTTACAATAGCACGTTTTTATGCACGAAACAAACGGCTGTGGTTCACAAGAACTCTAGCGATGGCTTTTGACTGTTGAGAGGAACGGCGATATGCATAAACCGTCGTCTGCTACGACCCTTGTGTGACCCTGCTTCCGGGCTTTTCTTTTTTCAAACTTTCACAACTTCGAATTGTACTGATCTTGTCTTGATGAAAAAAGAATTCTTTTATGATTAAAGAATGTTTGTGTAACAAGCTGTCAATTTATTATTTAGATTTTAAAAGTTAGGTCTAGCGCAAAAACGCACCACGGTCCAAAAACATTTTGATAATCATCGATTCACGGCTATCGCCAGTTTACATCGATAGAATGAGACCCGAAGGGAAGTAACTCATGTTTGACCTGAGTTCAGGATGGGTCCAAAAAGTGTTCGAGACAATCTGCAAAATTAATTCTTTAAAAATTGCTCGTTCTTTACGTAGGGCACCTAGGATGTTCCCGTTTGGTGAGCGTTCAAATGGAAGGGTGTTTGTACTGTGTGTAAAAGCCTGACAGTATCTGTGATGGTTTACGGGAGGCTTACTGTCCGGGCGTGATTTCCGGTATTGAATATTCATAACAGCCGTCCAGCACCAAAACGAGGCGCCATTGTTGTAGAGGACCAAGTCCACGAAAATAAATTCTTTGAAAATTTCTCACGCTCGACAGAAAGCATCCAGGATGTTCCCGTTCGGTGAGCGTTCAAATGGAAGTATGCTTGTACTGTATGTAGACGCTCGGGGAGCTCTGTGATGGTTTACGGGAGGCTTACTGTGCCTTTAAATCTTCTAATGAAAAAAGCAGTTCTAACCTTATGGAACACACCTTAATAGCATTAAATGAAACAGTTCGTTTGAATTGCTATTTAGCTCGCGTAAACCACACACCAGATTTCGTGGTTTATCTAACCCCTGAGCCATCGTGAACCCGTGTGATCCACTTTCCTCTTTTTTTCTCTCACAATTTAGTCGTCAGTTTGTGCTTTCAATGCGACTGGCTGTATCTGCAATAGCACGTTATTGTGTACCTCTGAATCTAAAACGCAACGCACGGCTGCGAGTCACACGAACTTGTCGGCGGCGGCTGGCTTAAAAGAAATTAAGCGAGCGCTATGCAGAAAAATCGTCTGCTTTGAGACACGACCTTTCGTGACACTGCTTCCGGGCTATCTTTTTTAAAACTTTAAAAACTTCGATCTTGCACTGATCTTGTCTTGATGAAAAAAGAAATCTTTTATGATTTAAGAATGTTTGTGTTACAAGCTGTCAATTTATTATTTAGATTTTAAAAGTTAGTTCTAGTGTCATAACGAGGCGCCTGATTGTAGATCAGACGGTCCACGAAAATAAATTCTTTGAAAATGTCTCACTCTCGACTGAAAGCAGCCAGGCAGTTCCCGTTCGGCGAGCGTTCTAAGTGGAAGGGTGTTTGTACTGTGAGTAAAAGCCTGACAGTATCTCTGATGGTTTACTGGAGGCTTGCTGTGCCTTTAACATAATCTGCGTGTCTGATGAGGTATGTGCTAGTATTTGCCACATAAGAATGAAAGAGGAAGAATATCATATTCCGAAGAAGAAAAACAAAAGAGAAAAAAACACGAACAAAAAAGCTTCAGCAAGTTTGAAACAGTATTAACAGAATTTTTGTTGTGGAATTTTCCCTTTTTGACTGAAGCTTTCAGAATTGGCAAGCACTTATCAGATTTCAAAAACTCTCTAAACAACGGGGGTAATAAGTTTTAACCGTTCATGGATTTTTGATTGGAAACACTTGAAGAAGTCTCGTTTCGTCTTCACAGTCAATCTGGAGTCACAGAGTCACAGTATCTTTGGTAAACAAAAAATGGAGAAACACTCTTGCTTGAACGCTGTTTCGTTCAAGAAGTGTTTAGTTCCAATAGAAAACCATTCTCGCATCCTGAAACCGTAGAAAATTCTACCTTATTCCATGATCGTGCGCAGTTACACAAGTAAGCTTATATCAGTCAGCAAGATGAATTGGACTCTGAAAAACGATCTTAAAAGCAAGGTCAGATTGTGGTGTACCTTTTTGACACGCAAATCCAGACACGGCTGCAGTAGAGATAATAAGGTGTAATGAAACTCCACTGGTAAGGTCATGGGAGGGGAAGCGCGAAACTCAATCACGGGTGTATTTTCTGCATACATAGACATCATCGCAACTTTGTTTTCGACGCAGAAAAGAAAAGAAAACAAGTCTCGTGATAAAGCGATAACAACACATTCAGTCAATCTGTCAGCCTAAACATTAAAACTGAACTAGAATTCTTTGCCGAGACAGAGTCGTGTAAACAGGGGACCTAATTTGCAGCACTTAGCAAACTAATGCAATGGAATAACATTTTTATTTCTGTAATTGCTATCTAGTTTTCAAGCAAAATTTGGATTAACGAGAGAGAGAGAGAGAGAGAGAGAGAGAGAGAGAGAGAGAGACAGACAGACACACAAACACACAGACAGACAGACACGCAGACACACAGAGACACAGAGAGAGAGAGAGAGAGAGAGAGAGAGAGAGAGAGAGAAAGAGAGAGAGACACTGAGAGACAGAGACAGAGACAGACAGACAGACAGACACACAAACACACAGACAGACAGACAGACACGCAGACACACAGACACAGAGAGAGAGAGAGAGAGAGAGAGAGAGAGAGAGAGAGAGAGAGAGAGAGAGACAGAGAGAGACAGACAGACACACAAACACACAGACAGACAGACACGCAGACAGACACAGACACACGGAGAGAGAGAGAGAGAGAGAGAGAAGGGGGGGGGGGGGTTGTAGAGGAAGTGAGAGAGGCAGAAATGCAGACAAAAAGACAGACGCGCAGAGAGATCTTTTTAAAAATAAATTCAGTTTCTCAAGGATGACGATTTTCCGAACATTGGTGATACATGTATTTTACTGTATCATAAAATTGTTTTGCCCTGAAGATGTTGCTCCAATAAAATACCGTCATGAATACAAAGTCATATTGTTAGTAAGCTTCCTCTTAATCCCCACTGCCATGTTGAATTATTGATTGTAATGAGAAACACAAAAACCACATGAGCTGAATGAATAAGCATGTCTTTACATTGATATATTGTCCCTGAATAAAAGTGTCTACTTTCGGCAATATACCTTTCTTGCGAAGTACCTCAAGCAAACCAAGCCCTGAACAGATGTTTGCAAGAGTGATCATGATCATGACTGTACTGTTTCAAGCGCTCTCACCCACACTCTGCATACTCAAGTCGACAAGTATGGAGGGCGGAAAGGGGCAATTGATCGAGTAAAACGGTGCATACTTTCCGATCTTTTCGCGTTTGAGCCACACGAGCAAATGTATCGTGCAAAAGGATCGATCCTTTTCATCGCGCAGTTCCAAGTGGAGCCGACAAAAAGTGTAACCCGAATGTTACCGGCACTAAGTCCAGAGTACACATTTTTGCGGCAAACGCACGTTTAACGTGAGTTCAGAGTCCATGTGAAATGTTTGTGCAAGCCAACGCTTCGCGCCGAATACTTTTCACACAGTAATTTCAACTACACACCCCTAATTGTACTCGTTGTCTATTCCTCTTGTTATTTCATGCTACTTGACGCCGCACCAGAACACGTAATCTACTCATTTTACTGCCTCTAGTTTCATTCTTCGTGTTTATCCGTTCCATGGTCTGACCAGGGATTCAGCTTCGAACCAGCGCGATGAAACTGCTCGTTCAAAAGTATCGTGCAAAAGGATCGATTCTTTTCGGAAAGTATGCATTCTTTTTCAAAACGATCGATCATTTTTGGAAAGGATGCATACTTTCCCTACGGGTGGAACGGCTCAAACGCAAAAAGGATGCATGCTTTCCGAAAAGTATGCATTCTTTTACTCGATCCTTTTACTCGATCCTTTTGCTCGATCATTTGACCCTTTCCGCCCTCCATATATAGACCAGAGCCAGAGTGCAGCTTACTCGATACTTTTGCTCGATCATTTGACCCTTTCCGCCCTCCATAGACCAGAGCCAGAGTGCAGCAAAGTTTAGGAAAACCTCGTCCGACACATAACACACATATATATATATATATATATATATAAAACAAATCAGCTCTTGTGCAGCTATTCTCGTTTTGTTTAAAGCTCTGATGGAGACATTCTTGAATTAAGCATGCGTTCTATTACTGATTGTGTATTCCCGATACGCAGAATCGCAGTGATTGCGCAAATTAACAGCCATTTTCAACCCCGGTCTTTCAAGTACAAGTAGGGATCCTGCCTCTTAACTGAAAACCGTCATTTTATAACGCCAACCGGTCAAACCTGTCCTAAACATAGTCATTGTCAGGAGAAAAAAAACGGTCAAACAAAATCTACTTCGGTTGTTAGTTTATTTCTCTCGTATTTTGAGATTCACCGGTAAGTTCTCAGGCATTTTCATTTAAACGCAATCTATGAAAACCTTATTTCATAATTATGCTAGTGTTGCATTGTAGGAGACCTTGCAATTTGAAATGTACAGATTTGTCGTCTTTCTGTCTTCTCAATCGTTAATTTAACAGAGAAGAAAACTTGCGACTGGAGAGTAACACATAACGACACTTTGCCTAATGTACAGGGCACGGGGGATAACCGGTCAAATGCCGAACAGAAGCCGAATGCCGCTCATGACACGTGTGAAGGCAAGTTTTGTCTGTTTTCTAGGTATTGTTTGATTTATGTCGGGATTTAAGGTAAGCTACTGATTCAGCGATGACTAAATTTGTTTCTCGATGCATAAAAAGTCAGGGAGCGATTGATATTTGCCCGTAAATATCCTTCAAAGCTGAAAATGTCCGCGATCGAGCACCGGAAATGGCTGTTCGATGGGTTTTGCAAGTAGAAATGTGCTTTATTTCACCAAATCAGCTCGTATTTGGTGTGGGTACGGGATTCTAGAGGACGAAGGAGTCATAAGAGGTGCTAAGAAGTGCTATTTGGGAGTAGAATAAATCTTCCGAGACAGTAGACAAGAGAAGGTCATATTTGAGAGAGGAGCGCGTAGGCCGATTGTCTTTCCGACAAGCGAATGATACAGCAGATTAATCATTCGTTTTGACCAGAAACCTAGTCTCTAGTTTTTATGAATGAGTTTTTTAATTAAAACAATCACGAGAACTCTCTCGCTTAGCCTAATGGCTGTTCGATGGGTTTCGCAAGTAGAAATGTGCTTTATTTCACCAAATCAGCTCGTATTTGACATCGGTTTGGTATATATATATATATTTTCTAATCCTACCGCGAACTGGATAGCAGACGCGGCACGACTGTTGCACCACACTTTGAAGGGGATATAGCTCAGTTGGTAGCGCGCTGGATTTGTATTCAGTTGGCCGCTGTCAGCGTGAGTTCGATCCCAGGTTCGGCGGAAATTTATTTCAGAGTCAAATTTGTGTGCAGACTCTCTTCGGTGTCCGAACTCCCCCCCCCCCCCCCCCCCCCGTGTACACTACATTGGGTGTGCACGTTAAAGATCCCACGATTGACAAAAGGGTCTTTCCTGGCAAAAATTGCTTAGGCACAGTTAATAATTGTCTACCTATACCCGTGTGACTTGGAATAATAGGCCGTGAAAGGTAAATATGCGCCGAAATGGCTGCAATTACTGGCCGTATACAATTTCATCTCACACGGCATCACTGCAGAGCGCCTAGAACTGTACCCACGGAATATGCGCGATATAAGCCTCATTGATTGATTGATTGAAGTAATCCCACACTTTGAAGTAAATTACTTCAAAGTGTGGGGATGTGCCCCACACTTTGAAGTAAACCCATTTTTTACTTCAAAGTGTGGGGGGATCTTCCCACACTTTGAAGTAAACTCAGTTTTTACTTCAAAGTGTGGGGGGATCTTCCCACACTTTGAAGTAACTTACTTCAAAGCGTGGGACTTTTGCATCGCCTGTTTGAGCCTGATGATTTTGTCAAAAAAAATGGCAAAGTCTTTTGGATGAGTGAACAGAAAAAGTGAGCGAGCCAAGAAACATAGGGATGTTTGTTATCAGGCTTTAAGCAATGTCCCATTGTTGAGTATGACGAAAACTCGTGGTGACGATTTTAAAACATGTTGGGTCACGCATGGTCCAACCTTACATGGTCCAACCTTACATGGTCCAACCTTACATGGTCCAACCTTACATGGTCCAATCTTACATGGTCCAACCTTACATGGTCCAATCGTGCATGGTCCAATCTTACATGGTCCAATCTTACATGGTCCAACCTTACATGGTCCAATCTTACATGGTCCAACCTTGCATGGTCCAACCTTGCATGGTCCAATCTTACATGGTCCAATCTTACATGGTCCAACCTTACATGGTCCAATCTTACATGGTCCAACCTTGCATGGTCCAACCTTGCATGGTCCAACCTTGCATGGTCCAACCTTACATGGACAACCTTACATGGTCCAACCTTACATGGTCTAACCTTACCATGTCCAACCTTACATGGTCCAATCTTACATGGTCCAACCTTACATGGTCCAATCTTACATGGTCCAATATTACATGGTCCAACCTTACATGGTCCAACCTTACATGGTGCAACCTTACATGGTCCAACCTTACATGGTCCAATCTTACATGGTCCAATCTTACATGGTCCAATCTTACATGGTCCAATAATATATATGGACCATGTAAGATTGGACCATGTAAGGTTGGACCATGTAATGTTGGACCATGTAAGGTTGGACCATGTAAGATTGGACCATGCGTGACCCAACATGTTTTAAAATCGTCACCACGAGTTTTTGTCACACTCAACAATGGGACATTGCTTAAAGCCATATGTACTCGATGACTATACACGCTAATTGCTTTACCCACAGCTGGAGACATGCTAAATTAAGTTCCCTGCAAGATATTGTGGTCTAGGACCCCTTAAATGTTGAGATATTTGAATTTTTATTTTGATCTAGATCGTCCTATTTATAGATTTGCCAACAGAGGTAGCGTTGACGCAAGGGAAATAACTCCGCGTCTTTGTTGACATCCTCACTTTTTCAGAGGCTAGAACAAGCTGTAATGCATGAATATGGTCCGCGCATGGCGACATATCGTCATTACATGGTCTTATGGTGCGTTTGACATCGATTATGGGCAAACTACACTTTGTAAACACGGGAGCGCGTACATATGCCTTTAAAGCCTGATAACAAACATCACTATGTTTCTTGGCTCGCTCACTTTTTCTGTTCACTCATCCAAAAGACTGCCATTTTTTTGACAAAATCATCAGGCTCAAACAGGCAATGCAAAAGTCCCACGCTTTGAAGTAAGTTACTTCAAAGTGTGGGAAGATCCCCCCACACTTTGAAGTAAAAACTGAGTTTACTTCAACGTGTGGGAAGATCCCCCCACACTTTGAAGTAAAAAATGGGTTTACTTCAAAGTGTGGGGCACATCCCCACACTTTGAAGTAATTTACTTCAAAGTGTGGGATTACTTCAAAGTGTGGTGCAACAGTCGTGCCGCGTCTGCTATCCAGTTCGCGGTAGGATTAGAAAAAAAAATATATATATATACCAAACCGATGTCAAATACGAGCTGATTTGGTGAAATAAAGCACATTTCTACTTGCGAAACCCATCGAACAGCCATTAGGCTAAGCGAGAGAGTTCTCGTGATTGTTTTAATTAAAAAACTCATTCATAAAAACTAGAGACTAGGTTTCTGGTCAAAACGAATGATTAATCTGCTGTATCATTCGCTTGTCGGAAAGACAATCGGCCTACGCGCTCCTCTCTCAAATATGACCTTCTCTTGTCTACTGTCTCGGAAGATTTATTCTACTCCCAAATAGCACTTCTTTGCACCTCTTATGACTCCTTCGTCCTCTAGAATCCCGTACCCATACCAAATACGAGCTGATTTGGTGAAATAAAGCACATTTCTACTTGCAAAACCCATCGAGCAGCCATTTCCGGTGCTCGATCGCGGACATTTTCAGCTTTGAAGGATATTTACGGGCAAATATCAATCGCTCCCTGACTTTTTATGCATCGAGAAACACATTTAGTCATCGCTGAATCAGTAGCTTACCTTAAATCCCGACATAAATCAAACAATACCTAGAAAACAGACAAAACTTGCCTTCACACGTGTCATGAGCGGCATTCGGCTTCTGTTCGGCATTTGACCGGTTATCCCCCGTGCAGGGTGGTGCCGAAAGTAGTGCATTTCGGAAGATGTCAATTTACAACGGTACATTTGGATCGCTCAAAAGAAAAATCAGTAATTAAAGGTACTGAACTTGTCAAATCCAGGGGCTTTTAGTCATACCTCAGGCAGCTATCCGTTAGAAGAACTTACTAAGTTTCATTGACTTGCACCCAAAGAGTCAAGAACTGCGATTTTTGTACGAATTAATTTCGTACTCGGACCCGGCTGATCTTGGCCTATTTTTGGATCTAAATTTAGATCAGGTAGATCACCACATCATGCACAAAAAGACACGTCACTAGCAAACTATGTCAGACGTCATCATGAGTTTGTGTAAAACAAAATGGAGGCCGGAATCACTCAGTTGAATCGAACTCAGACCAAACACCACGTAATAACTAGGTTATTTTATGCACTCGCGTGAACAAGAAACTGTCGAGCTTCACAGATGTCGTCGTTGGGTAGTTTTGGGTTTGTTTTACTACCATAGGAGGATTTTTGAACTGTAAATGCACTCAGCTGCAACAAAAACGTAAAACGAAGGCTGTGAGCTGCACTGTGCCTTTAAAAAAAAAAAGCCTTACAAAACAAAACATTTTACTTACCGTACACTTTTGAACTGTTGTTATTTATTGTGTTTCTTTTTCTCCTGATAACTGACTATATTCTGCGAGAAAACCATGCGTACAAAGTCTGCCAGAAGCGGATTAGCAAGGCATACCAATTAAGTGACAACTGACCTCCAGAAATATGTAGCTGCCATGTTCACAGTAACTTCATTTTATATTGCGTTGAGCCACTCATCCCATGGTTTTCTTGAATGTGCTCCAATAGCATGACAATTAATTATTTGTCAACGGTGTATTTGCTAGATTCGCCGGTGTTATATATTGGCTTTGCAGGGCCGGACCCAGGGGGGGGTTCCAGGGGTTCCGGAACCCCACCCCTGGAAAAAGCATGTACCTTGCTTTGAGTGGGTTTTTTTTTTTTAACTAGTTTTAGCACCAAAACAATGCTGCTCTTAACCCTCAAAACAAGGCCCAGAATGCACCAGATTGCACAGATTTTAACCGTTTTTCAAAAATGTTCCGGGGGAGCATGCCCCCGGACCCCCCTAGTTCGCGCGCCTGCTTTGCAGGCGCGCGCTTGTGGCTTCGCCACTTCGCTGATTTGCCCCCCCAAAAAAGGAGGAACCCCCCCCCCCCCCCCCTTACAACTCATTTGGTCAGGCCCTGGCTTTGGAAAGTAGTTTCGTCTTAGATTTTGCTTGTGATCTTGTCCCACTTGTATATAGATTTCATTGTGTAAGATAATTACATGCAGCCACGACCGCATGCGCACACAGGCTGAATAGAATTATTATTCTAATTCTATCCAATACACTTTTTAGAAAGCTGTAATTTCGGTCCGAGCCGGCTGAACGTAGAATCGGTGTTTTATGACCAAAGATTCCCATTTCATCCAGTAGAAATCGGCATTCTGATTATGCTCATGTTTGTGTGGTTGTGCGGTAATTGTTATACGTGAGTGCATTTTCAGTATGTACGTGTGTGTATGCGTCTACCTGCATGTGTGTTTGTGTTTGTGTGTAGGGTTGTGTATTTCTTGTGTTTGTGTCTGAGGCAAAAGGCGGTCCTTAATTGAGTCCGAAGTCGACTTCGCGAAGTCATTTCACGGAAAACTCAGTACTCAAGCTCCGTGCGGCCAGCCGGCTTTGCGAGGTATACTTCGCGTAGTCAATTTCGCCCGGTTCAGGACAGGCTTCAGCGTGGGTGCAATAGTCCCGTCGCCAACACCATTTTAAAAACGCACGTACAATCCAGGAGACTGTCCTTTGCGTCCTGTTGCTATACCCCTATATATCAGTCTGGCCACTATGTCCTTTGCTTCCTGTTGCTATATTCCCTATATATATATCAGTCTGGCCACTAAATCTGCCGTGTGTCTTTCAAAGGGACACAACAACAGATAACATCATGTCTGTTCATTTGATATATTGTTCATGCCAGTACAGTGGGAAGATACACTTCTTCGCCACCGTGTGAAGCCATGTGAGGAGCGTCTTGAAATCCTTTAAGTGATACATAAAAAGGCGTTTAAGCACCCGTTTACAACGACTGCACAGTGGTTAAAGTGGTGAAACGTTTGGGGGTGTTCGTGATTTACAGGTGTGCTCACACTGGTTACGTGATGCGAGGGGAGGGGGTCAGTTGTAGGGTGTCACGTTTCAATATATCACTCAAGGTGATTATGAACCGGTTAATTACTACTAATTAACTAACCACACCACGATCCACTCTCGCAGGCATACAATTAAATAGAGTCAACAAAAGTATAAGTTTCAGACGCCTGTTTATGTATAAACTCTCCACCTCCCTCGAGCCTTCACTCAAAATATGTTCCTTTTACGTTCTCAACACGTAAAAAACCAGTGTTCACTGACAAAATGCCAGTACTATGTAGAAAATTATAGTAACACGCTGAACCCGTGTAAATACAGTCGAAATGAGAATGTTCTGTTCGAAAAGCTCTAGTTCGTGCAGGTGTCACACACCCCACGTTGTCACTACTCCAATGAAATCATAGATACGAAAAGACAACGGTGGTCAACGGGGTGCGTACGACATGGTGCACTTAGCTTTATCTCTGCTGCTGCTGCTTAGCCGGTATGCTGGTTAGTCGGTTCGCTGGTTAGCCGGTCCGCTGGTTAGCCGGTTCGCTGGTTAGCCGGTCCGCTGGTTAGCCGGTCTCCTGGTTAGCCGGTCTCCTGGTTAGCGTAGCCTCAACAGTTCCCGCCAGAGTCAGCCGTGCCGATGTTACGGGAACGTAACGAACGAACGAAACGAACGAACGAAGGAAGGCTGCAAACAGAAAGCATCGGTGCACTAAACATGTCAGCTACCCCTCACCCACCACCTTAAAACATGTCATCTTTAAATATCTCATCGAGCACGTGGGCCTGCACAAAACTGACTTTTTACAACAACAAAACAGCCATTTTCCGTCCTTCTCTCCCTATCTGCAAAAACCATATACAGATTAGTATTTTAGCGTCACAGAGAGTAAATTATGCGCTAACCTGGAAAGAACAACAGAGAGTATTTCATTCCACAACACAGACTCATCAACAGCGTTAAATAATGATTTATTACCTCAAAAGCCTATGATTGTAACTCTCAATGGAAGCAAAGTCCGCCTCCTCCCTGGAACAGTCTCTGTTCGTCAACAGTGACCCAAAACGTCCAGAACCCCTTGTCGAATCCTTATGCGAAAGCCATCGCCGACGAAGGAAATGTGACGACTTGTCCTCAGCAAAATACGTGGCAGAGGAAAGGAATAACTTGTGGAAGTTCCCCTAGAGTGCCGAATATGATACTCGGTGAAAAACCATCATACTCTAGTAACTGTGTGTTAGGTCCTTCCCCTTCTGCCGCTGGGTGTCAAGTGTGTCGTCCTTGAGTCTCTGACAGACCACCTAGCCAAATACACGTGACTGACCTTGTCACCAAACCAGTCCAGCTATACACAGTTTTGCCTCCCCAAGCAGGAAAAAGACACGAGAAACTCAATCCCTGAAAATCCCGTGCGCGCTGTCAGCGAAAAAAACCGTCAGCCCTATGACAGCAGAAACCTGCACTGTGAAGCTCGTGCGTTTCAAAACATCCGTGCTCGGGAGCACTGTCAGCAAAAACTCTGCTGTGTCCAATATCACGCACAGGCGCTTTCTATCATACATTGACCCAGAACAGGCACTCCACTGAGTGACGCTTTCTTGGTCTCTGTCACCCGATCGTGACACACCTCCCCTCTTCAAGACGAAACCTCGGTTTCGCTCACAGTCATGTTCTCCTCTACAGCCCGAGAGAGAAAGTCAGCTCCAACATTGTTGGCGCCCGGAATGACGCGTACCGTGAATTGGTACGGTTGGAGAATCAACGCCCAGCGCATAAGTCTGGCGTTTGCCAACCTTGCAACCTGAAGATATTGCAGAGGTTGATGGTCCGTCTCCAGACAGAAAGGTCGTCCGTACAGGTACGCTTCGAACTTCTGGATGCCCCAGACAATGGCGAGACACTCGCGTTCAACCGTTGCATACGCTGCCTCGGCCGAGGTCAGCTTACGGCTGGCGAAGCAAACAGGGTGCAAAAACCCCTCTGTCTCCTGAAGCAACACTGCCCCAAGTCCCTTCCCTGAAGCGTCTGTCCTCAGCACGAAGTCCTTGTTCAGGTCTGGTAGTCGGAGAATAGGCTGACTGGTGAGTCGCCTCTTCAGGGTGTTGAATGCGGAGCTACATTCCTCAGTCCACACTACAACGGTCGGTTGTAGTTTCTTGGTAAGGTTGGTCAGTGGTAGAGCGATTTCGGCAAAGTGCGGGATGAAGCGTCTATAGAAGCTGGCTAGGCCCAGGAAAGACCTGACTTCTTTCTTCGTGCGCGGTGGCTCCGCCTCCCGAATCTTCTGGATCTTGTCGTCCTCTGGAACGAGCAATCCCTCGCCGACAACATGACCCAGGAAAGACAATTCCCGGAATCCCAAGTAGCACTTGGACGGTTTAGCTCCCAGATTTCCGTCCTTCAACCTTCCGAACACGTCGCGCAGGGCGTCGAGATGTTCAGTCCATGTCTCTGTCGCGATCAGCACATCGTCGATGAAACTGCTGATGTCCTCGCGCTTCAATGGTTCCAAAAGTTTCCTCATCATGCGAGTGAAGACGGCACCTGCATTCTGTAGACCAAAAGGCATGACTGTCCACTGGAACTGGCCGAATGGAGTGGTAAATGCAGTCTTTGGGCGGTCTTCCTCGGCAACTGGGATTTGCCAGTATCCCTTGGTGAGGTCCAGTTTGGAAAAGTACTTGGCCTTGGCCAAGTGACTGAAGAGGTAGTCCACATCAGGCATGGGTTCCGCGTCAAACGCCGTAATCTTGTTCAGCTTCCGGTAGTCAACACAGAACCTGACGCGTCCATCCTTCTTCTTTACAAGCACAATTGGTGAACTGTAGGGAGAGTTCGCTGGCTCGATGACGCCCAACTTCGTCATGTCGGCGATTTCCTTCCTGACCACCTCCTTCTGGGCATGAGGCATGGGATACTGCTTCGTCCTCACTGGCTGTTTCTCCAGCAAGTCGAAGGTAAACTCCTCTAGATGCGTCTGAAGTGGTATGTCTGTAAGGACCCGTGCTGCATCCTTCAGGATCTCTTGCAGGTCCGCCTGCTGGTCGTCCCCAAGATCAGGTGAGATGTGCACGTCCGTGAGATCCTCACTAGCCTCCAGCGGACAAACTGGTACCCGTCCTCCTCCCTGTTCTTCCGTTGTCTCGTCCATCACGACAGCAACTGCTTCTGTCACTTTGTCCTTTTCCCCGTAGGCAGTCCTCTCTATGTAGGCGCGCAGCAGGTTGGCGTGGTACAGGCGTGCTTTCCCGTTCATGACGATCCTGTAGTCGTTTTGGCCCACTTTCGCTGTCACCTCAAAAGGTCCTTGCCACTGCAGTTGTAGCTTGTTGTGTTTGACAGGTAGAAGTAGCAACACCCGTTCTCCAATCTTGAAGCTGCGCGGCCGTGCCTTGCGGTCGAATCCTCGCGCGTAACGCTGTGCTGCTCTTCCCAGGTTCTCTTGAGCCAATTTGCAGGTCTCTTCAATCCTGTTCCTGAGTTCTACGATGTAGGTCGCTGTCGTCTGCACCTCCTCGTCAGCTTCTTCGTCCGTCCAAGCTTGACGCAGGATAGCCATGGGACCGCGTACCTGTCTGCCGTACAACAACTCAAATGGGGAAAAACCCAAGCTCTCCTGAGGAACCTCGCGGTATGCAAAAAGCAATGCTGGGATGTACCTGTCCCACGTGCGTGGTTTCTCCTGAGCTAGTTTCCTCAGCATGGTCTTCAAGGTGCCATTGAACCTTTCCACCAGTCCGTTGCACTGAGCATGGTAAGGAGTGGTGAAGTGCTGCTCCAGTGATAGCAGTCGTGCTGCCTCCGCCATCACTCCTCCCGTGAACTGCGTGCCTCTGTCGGTGAGTACCTCTGATGGAATTCCCAGCCGGGACCACATAGTAACCAGAGCCTCAGCTACTCGCGTGGCTTCAATCGATTTCAGAGGGATCGCCTCTGGGTATCGAGTAGCGTAGTCCACCATGGTCAAAATGTATCTGTTTCCGTCCTCAGACGCAGGCAAGATGGGCCCGATGATGTCCACTGCCACCCGACGAAAGGGTTCGTCGATGAGCGGCATCTTCTCTAAGGGGACCTTCCTCACCCTTCCTTTGGCAACCACCTTCTGGCACTTATCGCAGGACGCACAGAAACGTCGGACATCCGTGCAGATGCCTGGCCAGTAAAAGTGGCGCCAGACACGATCCGTGGTCTTCTTGGTACCAAGATGACCTCCCAGAATCGAGTCGTGTGCCGTTGCCATGACACCCTCGCGAAACTCGCGAGGCACGACAACCTGTTTGAATGTACCTTCTTGGTTGCTGAACTCACGGTAGAGCAACTTCTTGTCCCTGAGGAACTTTGACCTCCCATGCTTCCCGCTCAGCTTCACCTTCCCCGACTTCGCGTGCTCCCGAGGAGTAGCTAAGGTCGGGTCAGAATCCTGAGCCTTCGCGAGAAGCGCGGGGGTCACGTTCCCCAGGGCAGCTCGTGCAGCAGGTAGGGGTTTGAGAGGTTTGTCCTCTCGCTCCGCCTGTGCCCGCGTGAGCACTGAAATGACGTCGGGAGACCGATAAACGGGAACCTCCCTGGTGACGCCGTCCACAAACTGAACCCGGTTTCCAATGAGCAGGTCGCATGGAGGATCGTCCATGACGACGGCCACAATGGTCCCCGTGAACAACGGGGTTACGACCTTGATCACTGCCGTGTTCAAGTCGTAAGCGTGAGATGCCTCGGCCATTCTCACCCTGATGCTGTCTCCTGTGTAGGCCATAGCTGGAACTAGACTCGCCCGAACCACTATCATGTCTGCCCCTGTGTCCCGCAGACCTTCGCCCTTCACTCCGTTAACGTAGACGTTGCAGTGGGGCTGGAAATGTTTCCTGGAGCACGGAACGCA
This sequence comes from Littorina saxatilis, assembly GCF_037325665.1. Classification (NCBI taxonomy): domain Eukaryota; kingdom Metazoa; phylum Mollusca; class Gastropoda; order Littorinimorpha; family Littorinidae; genus Littorina; species Littorina saxatilis. Next base: position 67,952,588 of record NC_090248.1, on the reverse strand, counting down.
GAGTTGTGGGATGGTGCATGAGCTCGTGACGTCCCTGAACTCCTCACTGCCAACGAAGTGAACGCCCTTCTGGTCAGCCTGTCTCTTGTGGCAGTCCTTCTTCACGTGGCCCCGCTTGTTGCAGTAGTAACACTGGATGTCAGTTCTGGAACTCGATCCCTTGTGTCCCTGATCGTCCTTCCCGTCCTTGGGTCCTGAAGAACCCGAATTTCCCGTTTTTCCTGGCCGTGAGCCTGAAGATTTGCCGGAGATCGCCTGGGCGTCCTCGTGCACTCTGATCCAGTCGGCTGCCTCCTGAGTAGTCTTGGGCTGGTGCTCCTGCACGAAGGTCACCACCTCAGGTCGCAGGCTGGACATCAGTTGTTCCATGCCTATGAGGTCGGCAAGGTCGTTGACGGTCCAGTCCTTTTCGGCCATCTCCACCCAGCGCCGCAGGTAGAGGTTAAGGCGTGCCACAAACTGATGACTCAGCTCGCCGCTCAGTCTCTTGCTGTTACGCAGACGTCGTCTGTAGGCTTCAGCAGTCAGGTTAAAGCGCTGGAGTAACGCCTTCTTAAGTGCCTGATAGTCTCTCGCCTCGTCGTCCTCCAAAGCGTTGTAGAGCTGCAATGCGCGTCCCTTTAAGCAGGTGCTAAGGCGGCTAGCCCACGTGGCCTCTTCCCACTTCTGGTCAGATGCAATGCGCTCAAACCGGCGTAAAAAGTCGTCGAGCTCGTCCTTGTCATCGTCGAACGTCGGCAGTCTCGTACGGTCGGCAACAAACGTCGGCGCGCTAGCCTGAGTGAGCGTACCCTTCTCGGCCTGTAGCCTAGCTAGCTCTAGCTGGTGATCGCGATCCGCCTGTTCCTTCCGGTCTAGTCTGTCACGTTCGTCTTTCTTTTCCTGTCTGTCAAGTTCGGCCTGTCGTTCCTGTCTCTCAAGCTCGTCTTTCTTATCCTGTCGGTCACGTTCGGCCTGTCGTTCTCTTTCTTGTCTGTCACGTTCGGCCTGTCGTTCGGCCTGTCGTTCTCTTTCTTGTCTGTCACGTTCTCTTTCTTGTCTGTCCAGTTCGTCCTTCTTTTCCTGTCTGTCTCGTTCGTCTTTCTCTTTCTTGTCCTGTCTGTCACGTTCGGCCTGTCGTTCTTGTCTGTCAAGCTCTTCTTTTCTCGTCTGTCGCTCTATGTCTTCCCTACGTTCCAGCTCCTTGCGTTTAAGCAAACTACGCGCTCTAACGCGTGCGTCACGCTCTGTCTGTTCCTCACTGCCAGGAGTCTCGAAAGTTATTCTCCTCGTCGGAGATCCCCCTGTAGCCATGGTTAGTTTTAGCAAAGCTTTATCACAAAAGTAAGTCTAACGCAGCTATAGCTAGAATACGCGGTGACGAAAGCGGTGGATACAAAAATCCAGCAACCGGAAAATGCAGAAGAAAAATCCAAACGGTGTAGAACAAATCGCGTAGCCTACTTTATGGCTGCTTTCTGCGGTGAAACAAAGTGTTTCCCACAGCCGTGGCCTACTTTATCGGCTGCTTTTTGCGGTGAAACAGAGTGTTTCCCACAGCCTTGGTTAGGACAGAAGTCCTCGGACCCTTCCCCCCCAAAATTCCAACAAAGTCAAAATATGGAGAAAAATCCAAGTAAAACAAGACGGTAGAAAATGTAACCTGTTACGGAATGCGAAACAACAATGTAGAGAAAACTGAGTAAAACGAATAACAAATCCGCTAACCCCGCTCAGCTCTCTGCAACGGAAAACTCTGAACGTACAACAACAAAGATTCACAAACAAAGGAAAGGGAGATAATCACAGTTAGCGCATACAATAACTCACAAATTACAATTTACATTTCCTGCAAGATGTGAATCGCTTAAGGTGTGGTATATGATCAAAACTATACAAAAAAGGGTAGCACCAAGCAGAAAATAAGTCGAGCACTGACGAGATTATCTGCTCTTAGTTCTCCTTAATTGGTGGGTCTTTATCAGTTGGAAATTAACTGAGTAAATCCCGGCTTGGCCCCCACGTGTCACGTTTCAATATATCACTCAAGGTGATTATGAACCGGTTAATTACTACTAATTAACTAACCACACCACGATCCACTCTCGCAGGCATACAATTAAATAGAGTCAACAAAAGTATAAGTTTCAGACGCCTGTTTATGTATAAACTCTCCACCTCCCTCGAGCCTTCACTCAAAATATGTTCCTTTTACGTTCTCAACACGTAAAAAACCAGTGTTCACTGACAAAATGCCAGTACTATGTAGAAAATTATAGTAACACGCTGAACCCGTGTAAATACAGTCGAAATGAGAATGTTCTGTTCGAAAAGCTCTAGTTCGTGCAGGTGTCACACACCCCACGTTGTCACTACTCCAATGAAATCATAGATACGAAAAGACAACGGTGGTCAACGGGGTGCGTACGACATGGTGCACTTAGCTTTATCTCTGCTGCTGCTGCTTAGCCGGTATGCTGGTTAGTCGGTTCGCTGGTTAGCCGGTCCGCTGGTTAGCCGGTTCGCTGGTTAGCCGGTCCGCTGGTTAGCCGGTCTCCTGGTTAGCCGGTCTCCTGGTTAGCGTAGCCTCAACAGTTCCCGCCAGAGTCAGCCGTGCCGATGTTACGGGAACGTAACGAACGAACGAAACGAACGAACGAAGGAAGGCTGCAAACAGAAAGCATCGGTGCACTAAACATGTCAGCTACCCCTCACCCACCACCTTAAAACATGTCATCTTTAAATATCTCATCGAGCACGTGGGCCTGCACAAAACTGACTTTTTACAACAACAAAACAGCCATTTTCCGTCCTTCTCTCCCTATCTGCAAAAACCATATACAGATTAGTATTTTAGCGTCACAGAGAGTAAATTATGCGCTAACCTGGAAAGAACAACAGAGAGTATTTCATTCCACAACACAGACTCATCAACAGCGTTAAATAATGATTTATTACCTCAAAAGCCTATGATTGTAACTCTCAATGGAAGCAAAGTCCGCCTCCTCCCTGGAACAGTCTCTGTTCGTCAACAGTGACCCAAAACGTCCAGAACCCCTTGTCGAATCCTTATGCGAAAGCCATCGCCGACGAAGGAAATGTGACGACTTGTCCTCAGCAAAATACGTGGCAGAGGAAAGGAATAACTTGTGGAAGTTCCCCTAGAGTGCCGAATATGATACTCGGTGAAAAACCATCATACTCTAGTAACTGTGTGTTAGGTCCTTCCCCTTCTGCCGCTGGGTGTCAAGTGTGTCGTCCTTGAGTCTCTGACAGACCACCTAGCCAAATACACGTGACTGACCTTGTCACCAAACCAGTCCAGCTATACACAGTTTTGCCTCCCCAAGCAGGAAAAAGACACGAGAAACTCAATCCCTGAAAATCCCGTGCGCGCTGTCAGCGAAAAAAACCGTCAGCCCTATGACAGCAGAAACCTGCACTGTGAAGCTCGTGCGTTTCAAAACATCCGTGCTCGGGAGCACTGTCAGCAAAAACTCTGCTGTGTCCAATATCACGCACAGGCGCTTTCTATCATACATTGACCCAGAACAGGCACTCCACTGAGTGACGCTTTCTTGGTCTCTGTCACCCGATCGTGACATAGGGGTACTGGGGGGGGGGGGGGGTTAGGGATCGGAGGGGTTGGTGATGTGGGCAATTGATGTGTGTCAGTGCGCGGGCGTGTGAGTGGTGTGTGTTAATGGGTGGGGGTGGAGTGTGTGTGGGTGGCACTGAACACTTAAATTGTTAAATCAGTCTCAGATTTTGTTTAAATCAAATACGTGCTAGTGTAGCGTGCGTGCCGTGTGTTGTGTGTGTGTTTGTGTGTGTGTGTGTGTGTGTGTGTGTGTGTGTGTGTGTGTGTTCGTGAGTCAGTGTTGGTGCGTGAGCGTGCCAGTCTATGTGTGTGAATATGTGTGTGTGTCACGGTGTGTGTGTGGGTGCGTGAGCGTGCCAGTGTATGTGATTGCTGTGTGAAAAAAGTACACGAGAACATAGTAAATGGGAACCTGAGTAAAATTTCTTCTCTAAAAAAAGTACACGAGAACATAGTAAATGGGAAGGAAACTGGCTTACCAGATACACAAAACAGTACCTGTCAGCATGATACAACATTAAATACAAGATTGTTTGGTTATCTACCATTTAAATGCAGTCTCTGCTGGGACCGTCACGTCATGAAGGACTCGCTGGGCACTAGTGACCGTTTCAGTGCAGTCCCGTAAAATTTAATTCTCTTTTAGCTTTATACTCCGTTATCTGTTTTGTGTTGTTTGTAATAGTATTTTTGTCCTTATGTTAACCCACCCATCACCCCCCCCCCCTCTCCCTTCCCCCCATTTCCCATAGTAAAGAAATGTATGTAATCACTTTGCACTTGTAATGTTTTATTATTTTTTGTATTATTATTATCATCCAAGCGGAGCGCGGGCGAAGCCCGCGCGTAGCGAGGTAGTTTTTTTTTTCATCTCCCAGCACTGAAAATTTTTTTGCCAAGTGGTGTCTGTCTGTGAACATTGTTCTAGAATTCATCTTTTAGCACAATATTAGCGACACTGTTTGGACAATTCTATTAAAATTAGGCGTACAAACTGATTTTGTTTCGGGGAATCCTCTCAGAGGATCAGAATTTTCATATAATATCATCGGAAGCTGTTACAACGGGAAAATGTGAAACTTTTGTCACTTTTTAACATGGAATTTCATCTTTGAGCGTTTCAAGCGGACTTTAATAAAATAGTTATTTGCGAATTAAGCAGCGGAAGACACTCACCGGTTCAACATGTGTATGGTCATTAAACCTCAAAACATTTCAGTAAGTGGTTTAGACAAACACCTCCGACATGTGAGGGTGACTGGTTTGTAGCTGAAGAGTTTTTTTCTAAAGTGTGTTCTAAATACAAATGACGTACTGGTAATGATGTAATGAGTTGTTCTAATCTTGTTCTTGGAACTCTTGCTGTTCCAAGCTTGTTCTTAGCAAGTCTTGGTGACGAGAACAAAGACTATCAATGAAATCTTTAGAAATAACCTCTGACAACGACGACGATGACGACGACGACGACGATAACAACAACAACAACAAATGACATCGACGACGACGACGACAACAACAACAACAACAACAACAACAACAACAACAACAACAAAAACAACAACACGAGAACAACAACAATCACGACAACGAACATGACAACAACAACACCAACAACTACGACGACAACTACAACGACTGGGTTATGATGACATCACCAATGATTTAAAGGCCGTTAAAAAATCGTTAAATCCTATTTCTTCACTGATTCTTATGAAATTTTAAAGGTAGGTTTGTTGTCCCCAACTTATTTTCACTCCATACTTTTCCAGAAGAAAAACATAATTTTGGCAGTTAAAAACCGTTAAATTTCAATTCTTCACCGATATTTATGAAATTTTGTGGGTAGGTTCGTTGTCCCCAACTGATTTTCACTCTATACTTTTCCAGAAGAAAGACATAATTTTGGCAGTTAAAAAACATTAAATTTCAATTCTTCACCTATCTTTATGAAATTTAGTGGGTGGGTCCGTTGTCCCAAACTGAATTTTAAGACATACTTTTCCAGACAAAAAAACTTATTTTTGGCAGTTAAAAACCGTTAAATCTCAATTCTTCATCGATATTTATGAAATTTTGTGGGTAGGTTCGTTGTCCCCAACTGATTTTCACTCCATACTTTTCCAGAAGAAAAACATAATTTTGGCAGTTAAAAACCGTTACATTTAAATTTTCACCTATCTTTATGAAATTTAGTGGGTGGGTCCGTTGTCCCAAACTGAATTTCAAGACAAACTATTCCAGTCAAAAAAACTTATTTTTGGCAGTTAAAAACCGTTAAGTCTCAATTCTACACCGATATTTATGACATTTTGTGGGTAGGTTTGTTGTCAGATTTGACATGATGGCAGAATTGAAAGTGTGAGATATCCTGATGTTTCACAATTTATGCTGCATAATTCAGCCCCATAGGCGCTTGAATTTTAGGTGGAGTTGGGTTTTTTTTCAGCCCAAACCAGTAACCCCCACATGGTTTTCATGTCCCTTTCTGAGAGACTTCAAGAAGTTTCAATTTGACGTCATGATTAGCCTGCCGCATTAGCAAGTATGAAAACACGTCATCGATGACACATTTTAAGACAGAGAGAGAGAGAGAGAGAGAGAGAGAGAGAGAGAGAGAGAGAGAGAGAGAGAGAGAATCATGTACACACAGATGGACGACTTCGCTTGGGGTATGTACTGCCCGGCAGTACACATCTACTTAATTATTATTATTATTATTATCCAAGCGGAGCGCGGGCGAAGCCCGCGCGTAGCGAGGTAGTTTTTTTTTTCATCTCCCAGCACTGAAATTTTTTTGCCAAGTGGTGTCTGTCTGTGAACATTGTTCTAGAATTCATCTTTTAGCACAATATTAGCGACACTGTTTGGACAATTCTATTAAAATTAGGCGTACAAACTGATTTTGTTTCGGGGAATCCTCTCAGAGGATCAGAATTTTCATATAATATCATCGGAAGCTGTTACAACGGGAAAATGTGAAACTTTTGTCACTTTTTAACATGGAATTTCATCTTTGAGCGTTTCAAGCGGACTTTAATAAAATAGTTATTTGCGAATTAAGCAGCGGAAGACACTCACCGGTTCAACATGTGTATGGTCATTAAACCTCAAAACATTTCAGTAAGTGGTTTAGACAAACACCTCCGACATGTGAGGGTGACTGGTTTGTAGCTGAAGAGTTTTTTTCTAAAGTGTGTTCTAAATACAAATGACGTACTGGTAATGATGTAATGAGTTGTTCTAATCTTGTTCTTGGAACTCTTGCTGTTCCAAGCTTGTTCTTAGCAAGTCTTGGTGACGAGAACAAAGACTATCAATGAAATCTTTAGAAATAACCTCTGACAACGACGACGATGACGACGACGACGACGATAACAACAACAACAACAAATGACATCGACGACGACGACGACAACAACAACAACAACAACAACAACAACAACAACAACAACAAAAACAACAACACGAGAACAACAACAATCACGACAACGAACATGACAACAACAACACCAACAACTACGACGACAACTACAACGACTGGGTTATGATGACATCACCAATGATTTATCAAATGTTCAGTGTCAAGGCTGTTAAAAATCGTTAAATCCTATTTCTTCACTGATTCTTATGAAATTTTAAAGGTAGGTTTGTTGTCCCCAACTTATTTTCACTCCATACTTTTCCAGAAGAAAAACATAATTTTGGCAGTTAAAAACCGTTAAATTTCAATTCTTCACCGATATTTATGAAATTTTGTGGGTAGGTTCGTTGTCCCCAACTGATTTTCACTCTATACTTTTCCAGAAGAAAGACATAATTTTGGCAGTTAAAAAACGTTAAATTTCAATTCTTCACCTATCTTTATGAAATTTAGTGGGTGGGTCCGTTGTCCCAAACTGAATTTTAAGACATACTTTTCCAGACAAAAAACCTTATTTTTGGCAGTTAAAAACCGTTAAATCTCAATTCTTCATCGATATTTATGAAATTTTGTGGGTAGGTTCGTTGTCCCCAACTGATTTTCACTCCATACTTTTCCAGAAGAAAAACATAATTTTGGCAGTTAAAAACCGTTACATTTAAATTTTCACCTATCTTTATGAAATTTAGTGGGTGGGTCCGTTGTCCCAAACTGAATTTCAAGACAAACTATTCCAGTCAAAAAAACTTATTTTTGGCAGTTAAAAACCGTTAAGTCTCAATTCTACACCGATATTTATGACATTTTGTGGGTAGGTTTGTTGTCAGATTTGACATGATGGCAGAATTGAAAGTGTGAGATATCCTGATGTTTCACAATTTATGCTGCATAATTCAGCCCCATAGGCGCTTGAATTTTAGGTGGAGTTGGGTTTTTTTCAGCCCAAACCAGTAACCCCCACATGGTTTTCATGTCCCTTTCTGAGAGACTTCAAGAAGTTTCAATTTGACGTCATGATTAGCCTGCCGCATTAGCAAGTATGAAAACACGTCATCGATGACACATTTTAAGACAGAGAGAGAGAGAGAGAGAGAGAGAGAGAGAGAGAGAGAGAGAGAGAGAGAGAGAGAGAGAGAGAGAGAGAGAGAGAGAGAGAGAGAGAGAGAGAGAGAGAGAGAATCATGTACACACAGATGGACGACTTCGCTTGGGGTATGTACTGCCCGGCAGTACACATCTACTTTATTATTATTATTATTATTATTATTATTATTATTATTATTTATTATTATTATTGTTGAATTGTTTCTTGTATTGTTTTTGCTCTCCCTCACCCCTCAACTCCCTTTTCTGTACATAGTCTGATTTCTTTTTGTTTTAGTTCCTTTTATTTGGTGTTGAATGAAATGTGTTTTTATTGTGTTTTTTAATTTTCCATGTACCCTCACGGGGTTTTATTGGAATAAATAAAACTTGAAACTTGAAAACTTGAAACTTGTTAGTGACTGCGACGTGACGAGAAAACACTGATACATCACCCGCATGATCACATTTACTTCTAAGACATTCACTCTACGGGTATCATTTGAAACACATGTGGATCAGGCATTTCTAAAACAAGCGACGGCACGGTAAGGCAGAAGTCACAAACTGTGGGCAGAAGTATGGATACTGTTTCAAAGCGCTCAATTCTCATTTAGAGCATGTTCTCATTCGTCTCATTTTTAAAAATACAGTTAGCTTCAGTTGAGGCGCTTTCGCTCGTCTGGATCGAAACGTCGAGCAGTCGACACCATGCTTTCTCCAAAAATACAAGTGGCATTTTGATTGTAAAATCTATTATTATAAACGAACATAATCTGACGGACAAATTACACAATGTCGGTCGCACATAAATTAAGCGAAAAGGCGAGAACCAACGATGTATTAATCTCGGAAACGGTAGACTTCGCAGGACTTCTGTTATCAGAGGCTGTGTTGCATGGCTTGAAGAATGCTGGCTTTGAACGACCCTCACCCATCCAGCTTAAAGCCATCCCACTTGGACGATGTGGGCTTGGTAAGACTTATAAATGTAGATACATATATGTCCACAGAAATGCACACACACGCACACACATATGACTGCCCATACCCTAGCTCTGTGAGTATGACGAGTGCTCATTTTTCAAGGAAAATGTCTGACCTGTTACACTCAGTCAGACTCAGAGGTTAACTTTAACTGATGCGCAGAGCCAACATTATAAACTACAAACAAGCTCATGAGTTCAGAGACAGACATAGCATTAGCAATTCATGTCGTAATATTGAAGCAGCCGATTTGTTTTCTTAGTTTAAAACTGCACTCTAAATAAAAAGTCTAATGCTAAAGGAGCGAACGGTCAACACTGCACACACTGCTCAAATAATGAGAGACATTTCACAAATGCTCTATGTGCCAGCTATAGCTGTACTAGAGATGTATCTCAATTGTCTATTTATTCTTTGTTTCAAATGCCCTATGTGTCGGAAAGTATTCTTTCTTATTAAAAACGATACTATTTGCTGTTGCAGATCTCATTGTGCAGGCCAAATCGGGCACTGGGAAGACTTGTGTCTTTTCTGTGATTGCATTGGAGAGCGTTGAGGTGGCTGCAACATCCACTCAGGTATGTAAATGCTGTGATGAGTACAGGCATTGTAGCTCGATGTGTGCTGGTTTGTGTGTGTTGTTTTTATTTTATTTTTTTGCTGTGTTATTATATTTTTCAGTGTTCTTTAAAAACAAACAACAGGGTAACCTGGCCTCCTTTTAGGACTATGTTAGTATGTACCAGGGCCGGATCCAGGTGGGTTTTTTCTGGTGCCTGGAACCCCCCCTGGCCTGACCATGTACCTCCTCCAAGGGTAATAAAAATCAATCTGAGAAAGCAGGGTTTTATAAGGGGGTAAAACTAAAAGCAAGCCCAGATTGAGGGAGTAACTGGGGCACCTTTAAAGTTAAAAGGAGATTGAGCTGTATCATGTACTTTTCTTTTTTGTTTTCAGGTTTTGGTCCTGGCACCAACCCGAGAGATAGCCATACAGATCTGGGAGGTGGTGAAGAGCCTCGGCAGTGCCATGCCCAGTTTGCGATGTCACACCTTCATTGGGGGACTGCCACTTCACGAGGACAAGAAAAAACTGCAGCTCTGTCACATTGCCATCGGAACTCCAGGTAACTAGAAAGGGAGCACAGAGGAGATCCTTCACATGTCCACACAGGCTAAAACTGGGGAATCTTGAAAGTTAAAAGAGGATTCAGCTGTGCAGTAGAACCCCCCCTCCCCCCCCCCCTCCCCCCATTTAAGACCTCAAAATATCTGAGAAAAAATTCTTCACATGTCCATACAGGGTTAACAAAGGTGTAAGAGTGTGTGTACCAATAGGTGTAATATAAGTGTGTATGTGTATACAAAATATGAGGAACAGGTTAGACATGAGTGTTTGTTAGAGATTTTTGATCGGCAGATGACAAATTCAGAGAACAGCCATCTTTATCAACTTGAACAAAATATATAGTCACACTTTTGATGATGTCATGGTCTACATGTGGTTCCCAAACAGAATGTTGTCACTTTTTTAATTGTGCGCATCATTCACTGCTCAAATCCGAGGTGTGAAGCCAAGTTTGTGGTGTCCAGCGCACCGATCCACAATTTGATGCCATACTGCACTGCACATCATTCAGCCCATATTAAGAACGGCATTGAGGAACAGAGTTTGCAGCTTTTATTTGTTTGTTTAAACAGTTTTTATTCAGATAATTACAAATAACAATGTTTTTATTTGTTCCTTTCGTTGTTTTCAGGTCGCATCCAAAACCTGATCGAAGCTGGCTGCCTGAAGACGGACAGTATCCGACTGTTCGTTATGGATGAAGCAGATAAACTGCTAGAGGAGAGTTTTCAGGAACAGATCAAGTGAGGACTTACCACAGTGTTACTCTTCTAGGGATAGATAGAAATGATTGTGCTAGCTGTTCCGTGCACTGCAGTGGCCTGCACATTTTGTCGGAATGATAAACCCGGAGGAGCTGTAAAATGAAGCATGCTTGTAGAATGGTTGTTTTATTTGAACTCATTAAAAATCGTGAATGGAAGTCTGTAACATTGCTCTTCCAAGACTCAGACTCAGAGGACAAAAGGTCAATTGGGCCTGGATTGAAAATATGTATAGATTCAAATATTATGACCGTCGACCGGTCATAAGTCAGAGCAATGAGTCTGTTCAAAAAGTATGTGTCACAGACCGAAGACCTAAGCTTGAAAGTAACACTGCTGTAGATTTGTGTCCCTTGCTGATGATAAACTGCCTGTAATAACAATAACACTGCTCAAATAACAAAAACTGGAAATATTTGTGTCACTCACTGATGATTGACTGCCTGTTTCAGCTGGATCTTCTCCTCCCTGCCCGACAACAAGCAGATGCTGGCGCTGTCTGCCACCTACCCTGAGTACATGGCCCAGCACCTCACTGTCTACATGAGGAACCCCACCTTCATCAGGCTCAACATCACAGATCCTACCTTGCTAGGTAACTACAGTAGTGTGTCAGTTTTTGTTTAAACTTTCTGGATTACTTGACCATCTGTGCTGACGAGTAAACCTTATAATGCAGGGATGGCCAAATTGTCCGCCAATCGCCAGGGGCGACTAAAACGTCCGCCAGGCTAGTAGAAGCTGCATGGCAACTCACACGGCTAGCCAGTGAAAATTCTGGTCAAATGGAACACTTTTGTTTATAATATAGAGTTTCAAAGCCATATAACACAGCAGATGCAGCAACTCAGGTATGTACCGTGCCAGTGAAATTTCTGACGGGCTAGTGACTTTCTTGAATTGAAATTAGGGCTTCTGCTGAGCTAAGGCCAGTAAGGGGGTATAACTTTTCAATGGAGGTCACAAGTCACTAGAACAGTAGCATGAGTTTTGAATGCTTGCTGTGCTGTTCTGTGTGCCTTTGAGCCTGCTAAATATGCTGCACTTTTCTTCCCTGACCAGGTATCAAACAGTACTACACGGGTGTTGCCAGCCACCCCCTCCCCCACAAAGTGTTTGAAGCCAAGACAGCAGCTGTGGTGGATCTCTTGTCCAGCGTGTCCTTTCACCAGTGTCTCATCTTCTCCAACATGCAAACCAGGTCAGTAAAAGTCTGATTCACACACCTGAAGTATACTTTAGCAGAAGTAAGATAGTGGGATCTATTTTTCAAACAGATACAACGGAAAACCCCGCAAGACTTGTACTCCTTCATTGAATTTTGTTTTAGAAAAACACCTTTTATAAAAAAAATTTCCGCATCATGCAATCTTTTTTTTATTTGAATATTGACCTTGAAATGTTGAAGAGGCTTCAAACCAACGTGTGAATTTACAGAGGGAAAGGAGTCCATGTTGACAACATTTGAGCAGCCAAAAGGCTTCTGTGGCCATTTTTTTACAGAATAATAACATTCATTGACATGCCACAGTAAATTGTCAGCCAAACCATCGCAGAGCTGGCAAAATGAGGCAACTACCTAACACTGTAGTTAGACTGTGTGCTACCAGAATGAGCCAGTTACCTAACACTGTAGTTAGACTGTGGAACGGGAACGCGGAATAACGCCGAATTGCAATTGTCGCCTAAGACCGAATTCAATTCCATTTGTCGCCTAACTTAGAATTTGTTCTTTAGCCAAATGTCGCCTAATGTCGAATTGCCAAATGGCGCCTAACACCGAATTCCCATTGTCGCCTAACATAGAATTCCAAATGTCGCCTAATGTCGAATTGCCAAATGGCGCCTAACATAGAATTCCAAATGTCGCCTAATGTGGAAGAGATTCATCCACCAGTTGATGACGTTAGCCCTTCTACCAGCCGAAAACGTCGAGGCAACGTTTGATGAACTGCGAAACCAGCGACCTCGACTTGCGCCAGACACAGAACGGAAGCTGAGCGATTTCCTCAGGTACTATGAACGTTACTGGCTCCGGAAAATTACCCCGGCAAGACTCTCTGTATTTGGTCTTCCACAGCGAACCAATAATAGCGTAGAAAGTTTCCACGCGGTGCTGAAACGCAAAGATGGGTCATCCTCATCCGAATTTCTTCGTCTTTTTGGACATTCTCAACAAATTGATAGAATGCAAACTGAATGACCTTTCCCTTCTGACAAACGGCGAGGAGATCGCAAGGAGGCGTTCGGTGTTGCAGATCAATAATGAGCGACGACTTGCAGTCCTTGGCGAACAACTCACAGGTCAACAAATCGCCCCGCTGGCCTTCGTCAAAAGAGCATGCACGTTCATTGGGAGATATGCCGAGGATCATGTTGAGACATCAGAACCCCAAACTGACGAAGACGGCAACGCTGATGGACCACGAGAAGGCAACCCAGATAGAGAGCCAGAAACGGACGAGGAAAACGTCAACCACCAGGATGACCAGGACGACACCACAGACCGCAGCAGCTCCCCCACGAGGGCACCCGACAACTCGTGCCCCGTTTTGTCTCTTGAACCCCCCGGAACGCAGTTTTCGTCCCTTGCGGACATGCCTTGTGTTACGACTGCGGGGTTCACGTTCATCGCAACGTGGCACCCAACAACAGATGTTACTGCTGCCGCGCCGATATAGCGAGTGTGGTCCGGGTGTTTGGAATGGCATAGAGCAGTGTTCGTCCCTTGCGGACATGCCTTGTGTTACGACTGCGGGGTTCACGTTCAGGGCAACGTGGCACCCAACAACAGGCAAGCTGTGTAATTGTACGTCATGTTACTTACTGCCTATAAGTATATTGCTTGTTTGTGTGTAACATCAGTCCACAATATGTATTTTATCCTGTGAAATTCTGAATAAAATCGTGTTTAAACCAAATATATTGAAATGCCAGCCTTTTGTAATGGAGTGAACAAATGGATTAAAAACAGTTAAAAAAAAAAAAGTAATTCGATGTTAGGCACCATTTGGCACTTTGACATTAGGCGACATTTGGCATTCTATGTTAGGCGACAATGGAAATTCGGTCTTATGCGACAATTGGCAATTCGACATTAGGCGACATTTGGCATTGTATGTTAGGCGACAATGGGAATTCGGTCTTATGCGACAATTAGCAATTCGGCATTAGGGGACATTTGGCATTCTATGTTAGGCGACAATGGGAATTCGGTCTTAGGCAACAATTGGCAATTCGACATAAGGCGACATTTGGCATTCTAGGTTAGGCAACAATTGGCAATTCGACATTAGGGGACATTTGGAATTCGGTGTTATTCATGTTCAGAATGAGGCAGTTACCTAACACTGTAGTTGGACTGTGGAACCAGAATGAGGCAGTTACCTAACACTGTAGTTGGACTGTGGAACCAGAATGAGGCAGTTACCTAACACTGTAGTTAGACTGTGTGCTACCAGAATGAGGCAGTTACCTAACACTGTAGTTAGACTGTGCTACCAGAATGAGGCAGTTACCTAACACTGTAGTTGGACTGTGCTACCAGAATGAGGCAGTTACCTAACACTGTAGTTAGACTGTGCTACCAGAATGAGGCAGTTACCTAACACTGTAGTTGGACTGTGCTACCAGAATGAGGCAGTTACCTAACACTGTAGTTAGACTGTGCTACCAGAATGAGGCAGTTACCTAACACTGTAGTTAGACTGTGTGCTACCAGAATGAGGCAGTTACCTAACACTGTAGTTAGACTGTGGAACCAGAATGAGGCAGTTACCTAACACTGTAGTTAGACTGTGGAACCAGAATGAGGCAGTTACCCAACACTGTAGTTAGACTGTGTGCTACCAGAATGAGGCAGCTACCTAACACTGTAGTTAGACTGTGTGCTACCAGAATGAGGCAGTTACCTAACACTGTAGTTAGACTGTGCTACCAGAATGAGGCAGTTACCTAACACTGTAGTTAGACTGTGTGCTACCAGAATGAGGCAGTTACCTAACACTGTAGTTAGACTGTGGAACCAGAATGAGGCAGTTACCTAACACTGTAGTTAGACTGTGTGCTACCAGAATGAGGCAGCTACCCAACACTGTAGTTAGACTGTGTGCTACCAGAATGAGGCAGCTACCCAACACTGTAGTTAGACTGTGTGCTACCAGAATGAGGCAGTTACCTAACACTGTAGTTAGACTGTGCTACCAGAATGAGGCAGTTACCTAACACTGTAGTTAGACTGTGTGCTACCAGAATGAGGCAGCTACCCAACACTGTAGTTAGACTGTGTGCTACCAGAATGAGGCAGCTACCTAACACTGTAGTTAGACTGTGTGCTACCAGAATGAGGCAGTTACCCAACACTGTAGTTAGACTGTGTGCTACCAGAATGAGGCAGCTACCCAACACTGTAGTTAGACTGTGTGCTACCAGAATGAGGCAGTTACCTAACACTGTAGTTAGACTGTGGAACCAGAATGAGGCAGTTACCTAACACTGTAGTTGGACTGTGCTACCAGAATAAAGTACAGTGTAGCTTTCAAATGTGGAGCTTCAAAAGAATCAAATGCTTCTTACATTCTACTCAGGGCACAAAACCTGGAGAATGAACTGACCAGTCGTGGATGGCCGACCACATGCATTGCCGGCAGCCTGGGCCAGAAAGATCGCATCACGGCCATGGCCAAACTCAAGACCTACAAGTGTCGTGTACTCATCTCCACTGATCTGGTACGTTTTACAAATACGCGAGGGGAGAAAAATGGACATGAAGATATGATTATCATTCAGATTTGCAGAGAATTTAACTTTGTTTTCGAAACAGGTTGTTGAAATGTTGAAATCTGTTGGAACAAAGCCAACAACAACAAAATGTTGGTTGAGGGTAACGTGACCCAAAACAAATAGGATCGGTAGGTAGGCTTTTTTAAAAAATTTTTTATTTAGTCAAGTTCGAAGAAGGTTACTTCCCTTAGTCTCGGTATGGTTCGCAAAATGTGCCAAAAGTTTTTGTTTTTTTTCAGAAATGAAAAAAAAAGTTTTGGGGTCGGCGGGAAAAAATAGGGACGGTCAGGTTACACTAAACCAACATATGTTTGTTGTTGTTGCCTGAGGATATTAACGAGAGCAGACACTTTATTATCTGTCACAGAATATCAGACTTGCCAAATTGAACAGATAAAAATAAGACATGAGAATAGGCACAGAAAGAGCATAATAAAACGGACATGATACCATAATATATCGATTAGAATTATTGGAGAGTTGTGAAAAGCTGCTGAATATTGCACAGGAAGTAAAATGTGTGTTGACTGACTTGCAGACGTCACGAGGGATTGACGCAGACCGAGTGAACCTGGTGATCAACCTGGACGTTCCCAAGGACCACGAGACCTACCTGCATAGGATCGGCCGTGCCGGACGTTTTGGTGAGACAGTCTAGCTGCCCCCGGATCATACATTGTTTGTGTTACAGTGGTAACTGCAATGAAGGGACACTCTTTGGACTAGCTGAAAGTGTCTCTTTCATGGCAGGTGGCCTGTCAAGACAGGTATATTTTAGTCAAAATAATAGTGGAAGGGAATACACAAAGTGTCCTTTCAAGGTAGGTGTCCTCTCATCAAGGGGACCTCACATTGCCGGTACCACTGTACTTCTATTTGTGTGTCATGTCTTCTCTCACCAGTGCATGTTGATAGAAATGGAGTCTGAATTGAGGTAGGGTTGGTGTTCAGGCACTGATCTAATATTTTTCAGAATTTGCCTTAGAATTCATCATTCGTAAACATTTGTAAACGCAGTTTTTAGATCTTTTATGTGCCCATGATTATCATTTTGTTCATATTGTTTCTTTTTTTTTTAAGATAAATATTTCTTGGCATAAGTACATGTGACCATAGACCATTAATTTTATCCTGGACCGCCAACTAGCTCTCTCTCCGCTCTTTCTCTCTATTACGAGGTAGCGGCCTCTCGCATTTAGGAACCTACGCTTACATGGCCTTTCATAAATCAGGGGGATGTCATATCCGGTGTCGATTGTAAACATGGACGAAGTTGCCGAGGTAAGTTCTGAAAATGCTAAAATAAACTCAGCTAAAGTGCATATGGAACATGTTTTTCGATGAGTTTTGTTAAGTTTAGTTTGGAGTTTTGGAAAATCCAGTTCATTGTCACCTCCCATTGTCACAAATAACTGGAGCTTGCTTTCTTTTCACTGTCTTCGAATCGCTGGCCTTTCAAACCGGACGCTAAGCGCCCCTGAAAGTCGAGCGTCGTAACCTCGAAGGGTCACGTGACGAGTTGGCGGTCCAGGCTATTTGGTCTATGATGTGACTGAGCGTGTTATGGCATTAGTTTGATTTTTGTTGTTGCTCTGTGTTGTTGCTCTGTGTTGTTGCTGTGTGTTGTTGCTGTGTGTTGTTGCTCTGTGTTGTTGCTCTGTGTTGTTGCTCTGTGTTGTTGCTCTGTGTTGTTGCTCTGTGTTGTTGCTCTGTGTTGTTGCTCTGTGTTGTTGCTCTGTGTTGTTGCTCTGTGTTGTTGCTGTGTGTTGTTGCTCTGTGTTGTTGCTCTGTGTTGTTGCTCTGTGTTGTTGCTCTGTGTTGTTGCTGTGTGTTGTTGCTCTGTGTTGTTGCTCTGTGTTGTTGCTCTGTGTTGTTGCTCTGTGTTGTTGCTCTGTGTTGTTGCTCTGTGTTGTTGCTCTGTGTTGTTGCTCTGTGTTGTTGCTCTGTGTTGTTGCTCTGTGTTGTTGCTGTGTGTTGTTGCTCTGTGTTGTTGCTCTGTGCCTGCCTGTCTGACAGTGTCCATGTCTCTGTGCATTTGACAGACAATTGTAACTACTTTCAAGACTTCCTCAAATGGTAAAGTTATATATATTTAATTTTTTTTGCTTCTTCTTTCTTCTTCTTGGCGTTCGCAGAGGTTACACAATCAGTCCAGCACTGGTGATAAATGTTGTCGTTTTCTCCAACTCCTGTCGACTGCCGTATAGTTTGGTCTGCAAGGGAGTTGGTGACGGCCACACTTCTTTTCGTTCCTCATCTAGTAAGGGACATCGCTGTAAGATGTGTTCCGCTGTTTGGTCCTCTTGACCGCAGGCACAGGTTGGTGATGGCGCCAGCTTGAACTTTCGGTTCATGTGAGCATTGAGCCTGTTGTGGCCAGTACGCAGCCTGATGAGGTTGACTTGCTGCTCTCTGGACATTGTGTGGTAGTCATCTCTGTTTGTCCTTGGCCTCATCAATGCCTTGATGATTGTCTTCTGCTCACTAAAGCTGACACTGTTTTCAGGTTGGTCTTCCACGGCTCCTTCTTTTGCCAGCTCATCTGCCCTTTCATTTCCTGGTATCCCACAGTGAGCTGGTATCCACTGGAGGACAACTCTTCTGGTTTGTCTGACCATCTGTAATGCTTTGGCCAGCTGTGGGAGTTTGTCGTTCTCTAGGGCCTGAAGGACTGAAAGGGCGTCCGAGAGGAAGACAACTTGGTAGCAAGGGTCTGCGGAATCCTGAACGAAGGAGGCGGCCTGCATGAGAGCTTCTGCTTCTGCTTTATAGTTTGTGCAGTGTTTGCCAGTGGCAACGCTGGATGTAGCTGTATGTCCCCCAGGGAACTGGATGAGAATGCCTGCACCTCCATTGAGCACGGCGTTAGTTGCTGATCCATCGGTGTATACATGGATCCACGCCTCTTTTGGGTACTGTTCGTCGATCAGGGCTAAGGTGAGTGCCTGTCGAGCTGTGTCATTCTGATCTTCTCCTGAGGTAACATGTGGAACACTGGTGCAGATCTGGATGCCTGGTTTCTCTGTTGCCTTGGGGGTTTCCTCTTCTTCTTGAGTCAGAGGTAGAGTGTTCTGTGGAAGGACTTCCCTGTACTGTCGAGAAAGTCTCTTGCTCTCGTGTACAAAACTGCTCCGTTTAAGCCGGTTCTTGGTGAGGTTGCTCAGTCTGTGCTTCATGGGGTGGTCGGGTAGGCACTTGAGCTTCTCGGCCTGTACCATAGTCTTGGCTTCTCTTCTCTGACAGAGGGGTTGGATGGTGGTAAGCTTCTCCATTTCCTTGATGGGCGTGGATTTCATTGCACCGGTGATGAGTCGGAGGGCCTGGTTTTGCACACGGTCAAGGGTCTGCAGGTTTGTCTTGGCTGAGGTTGACCACGCTGTGGAGCCGTACTCGAGGTGGGGTCTGATTGTTCCCTGGTATACTGTCTTCAGTATCTTCTCGTTCGCTCCCCAGGTGGTACCTGCCAGCTTCCTGAGTATGGCTAGCTTGCGCCGGGCCTTCGTCTCTGCCTGTGCAATGTGTGGTTTCCAGGTCTGCCGTCTATCAAAGGTGACACCAAGGTATGTTGCTTCTTCATCCTCTCTCAGAGGAGTTCCACCAAGCCTAATGGTTCCGGCTTTCTGCTTTGGCGACAGTGTGAATAGGGTGGTGGAGGATTTCTCCTTGTTGATGGAGACGCACCAATCTTCTGCCCATGCGTTCAGCCTATCTGCCGCTTGCTGCATTCTGTAGGTGGCAGTACTTGCGTGCTCCTCCTTGCACCAGATCACAAGGTCGTCTGCGTAGAGAGCAGCTTTGATCCCCTTGGGCATCTCAGACACCAGATCGTCGATGAAGAGAAGGAAGAGTGTGGGGGAGAGGACTCCGCCCTGAGGGACGCCATGACGAAGGAGGAACTTCTTGCTTTTGGTCTGGTCGACGTTAACTCTTGCCCTGCGGTTATAGAGGTAAGAGCGAATCCACTGGTACATGTTGCTGGACACGCCTTTCCTCAGCAGTTTTACAAGGAGTCCATCTTTCCAGACCTTGTCAAAGGCCTTCTGAAGATCTATCCAGGTGACGAAGACCAGCTTCTGTTCCTGAAAGGCATCTTCAACTTCTTGCGCCAGGTAAGTGACCTGATCTTCAGTGCTGCGGAACTGTCGGAATCCAGCTTGTTCAGGGGCGAGGAGGTTCCTGGATTCCAGGTACCACCTGAGGCGCTCGTTCACAATTCTCTCCAGGGTCTTCACAACACAGCTGGTGAGGCTGATTGGGCGATAGCTGGTGGCCTTCTTTGGATCCTTCCCTTTTTTTAAGATGGGGATCATGATCGCTTCTCGCCAGGGTTGTGGTAGCGATCCTTCTTGCCAGCTGCTGTTGAAGACCTCGAGTAGCTTGTTCTCTGCTGCACTACCAAGGTGGGTTAGCATCTCGTTGGTGATGCCGTCTGGGCCAGGGGACTTCTTCGCCTTTGACTTTTTCAGAGCTGAGTGCAGCTCGTGGAGTGTGAGTGGTTGACTCATGGCGTCCACTGTCGACTGTCTGGCAGGTCTCTCTCTTTTCTCTCTTCTTGCTTCTCTCTGTTTCTCGGGGCTAACATGGAGGTTGCTCTCAGCTGCATAGCTTTCAGCAAATTGGTTGGCAGCATGCTTTCCAGTTAGCACCTTCCCGTTCTCTTCTAATGTGATCTTTCCTCTGCTGGTGTTCTCATCATTCAACTGCTTGGTGAGCCTCCAGAGCTTTTTGCCATCCTTCTCAAGGTTCAGAGAGCTTGTTTTCTCTTGCCAGCTTCTCCGTCTTGCCTGTAGCTTCTTTTTGAGAAATTTGGCTTTGGCTTCCTGGAGGCGGATGTTGTTGTTTTGTGACGGGTTGACTTCTGCTTCCCTTCTGGCGTCTGCCAGATCATCATCCAGTTCCTGCAATTCATTGCTCCAGTAGGGCTTATAGTCTCTCCTGGCACCCCTGGGAATGGACTCACGCGCTGCTCTGAGGATGCTCATGTTGAAGTCCTTCGCCACCATGTTGATGTCTCGACCCTCGACTCTGATGTCTTTGGTGAGTTCGCTGGTGCGGTGTCTAAAGAGGAACCAGTTCGCTCTTTTGTAGTTCCACCGTGGGAAGGAAGCTTCAGTGCAGGACTCCATGCCCAGGGTCAAAAAGACTGGCCGATGGTCACTTCCACCTAGCTGTTCTCCGACCTCTCTGCTGGTTAGCTGGTGCATGTCTTCCGTGCAGAAGGCTAGGTCAGGAGTTGATGTAGTGTGCCATCTTCTGGAGTAGAATGTAGGGCAGTCAAAGGGACTGTTCAAAAGGATGAGACCTTTGTCGTCCTGCCAGTTCTCCACCTCTTCTCCTCTCCGATCCAGGTGGTCATATCCCCAACTCTGTGAATGACTGTTGAAGTCACCCACCACGATGAAGTTGGAGGCCTTTGCGGGGATCGTGTCAAGGGCGAGGTGTCTATCATTGGGGCAGTAGAAGTTGACAAGATGGAATTCTGATGACTTCGTCTGGATTCGAATCACCTGATATTCGGAGTCCTCCATGTGCGTTTCTATCAAACAGGCATTGATGTTGTTCCTGATGAGGGTCAGGATTCCTCCTTTGCTTCGGTCTGTTCTGTCGGACCTAAGGCATTGGTAGCCTCTCACTTTGAAGGACTTTTGGGGTGTCAGGTGCGTCTCCTGAATACAGCAGATGTTGATGTTCTTCTCATGCAGGATATGCTCCAACTCTGTCTTCTTGTTCAGGATACTTTCTGCGTTCCAGTGCATGACCTGAAAAGGTCGCTGCTGACTGGGTTTCTTCCTGGTTGTGGTGGTGCCAGTCACTTTCCTCCCGCGTCCCCTGGCGTGACAAGACGGACGGGAGGGACCTCCAGTAGTTGAGGCTGGGTCCCTTTGAGGCATGGGACCCGACGCTGCTCCACCCTGGGGGGTCCTCAATGGGCGAGCGCCATTTCCATCTGTGCTGGTTGATTGTGTCATCATTTGCGTAAGTGCGTGTACCCGTGGTTTGTTAGAATGCGCCGTGCGGCCCGGGTCCTCCGTCTTCAGCATTCGGGGTTTTCTGTCGGGGTTACCTCACCCTTAGCTCATGGCCCGTACGTCCTACCCTGAGAGCACAGGGGGGAGGATTTTCGGGATCCCACCCGGAGCCAGTTTGGTCCGCGGCCGCATGCGGCTGATCTCCATATCTGAAGACCGTTCCCCTATCCGCCACCCGGGGACGCGCTGGGTTGGGGGTGGTCGCCCCACTGAAAATCCCACACTGGGTTAAGAAAGATCAGCCTGTCCCAGAATTTTTTTTTTTGCAGGAAGCTACGGTGCAGGGGTGACCATTGTGAGTGACGGTCAAGAGATGCTGGACATGCATAGCATAGAACGCAACGTCGGCACACACATCCTGCCTCTGCCAGGTAAAGTTTGGCAGTGACATACAGACCTGGGAACCCATACGATTTCGCAGTATTTTGTACGCATGGTTGTCTAGAATACGATCAGTACAGTCAGTGAAAAAAAAATACGACAAGAGAATTCCTGGAATACTCTTCTTCTTCTGAAGCCGATCCAGTATTTTGACACATGATTTCAGCTTTTGTCAGTAAACATTGAAAGAACCTTTTGTTTTAAATGTATTGGTAAACATAATTAACGGTGCGACGGACGCGTTTGAAGCATGTTTGAATCCATCCTGAACTCAGGTCAAAATGAGTTTGGCTCATTCTCTCCCTGACAGGATGCCTTGAGTTTCCTTGTCTGGCAAGGAAACCATTTTTTTTTTTATATATTTAGAGCTTTTTGTGATGTATTATTGATATAAGCAGATTCGCGATCGTCGATAATGATTTTTCATGGTGTTTTGTAATTTTTAAATTACAAAGGAATTGATATTTAAGACAGTTTCAAGCGAGCTATTTTTCGCGGCTGTATTTACTGTGCAAACAACTCTAAATATGACAAAAGTGTCACGTGATAATCAATCGTTTGGTTTCGGCGTTCACTGGAGCAGACGATTTTTTCTCTAACCAGTTGACAGTGATGAAACCATATATTACTGTCTCCTTCCGGCAGCAGTCCCAAAATTTTGACTTGTTTTGACGATGTCTTTATATCATAACTGTGAAGAACAGAACGGAGATCACTGTCGAAGTCGGCCAATCTGCAATCATTTTCGTCTCGCGAACACTGATCTCAAATTTAGATAGTGCTCGCGAAAACCATATTGTTTTGATAGATTCGCGTAAGACCGGTCAGGGAGAGAATGAGCCGAACTCATTTTGACCTGAGTTCAGGATGGTTTGAATCATGGATGTTCAAATGTTGTGTGGAGTAAGCTCATTTTTAAGAAAATACACCAAGTTTGTTTGAGAATACTCCAAGTGCAAAACAGGGGTTCCCAGGTCTGGACATAACTTTTTGACTAGTGTTCTAACAAAAAGAAAAACAATAGGGATGAATCTTAGTTGAAAGTAGAGGAGCATTCTGCCTTTTACTGTGATCTTTTATAGAGACATTTTCAGAGAATAAGATTGATGCTTAATCGGTCTCGCATGGGTTGTTGAGGCAACAAAACAAAATAAACAAACGGACAAACAATGGAAACCAGGCAGTCTGTTCGACAGTCAAATTTGTGCTTGACATAACCTGACTTTTTTTCTTTAAATTTTCTCTGTGGGTTAGTGAATTGATTTCCCTTGCTTCGACTCTGTAACTTATGATGCTTTCAGTGAATCAGTGTTCCTGTATGGTGGAATTGTTGAGAGTTAAAAACAAGATCCCCTTTTTGAATATTTTCCTTCTTTGTTTGTTTATATTTCCTCTTTCTTTTCTCATTTCCTTAATTCTTTCTCTGCTTCCTTTCTGTCACTCTTTCTAATATTTTTTTATTTGTTCTAGATATTAAAAAGAGCATGAAAATGACCAAAACTTGTGATGTTTCTGTGTGCAGATCCCATTCCAAGCGACCTGGTGAAACAACAATGTCAAGTCAACCTGGACGATGTGGTCAGCACGGAGAAACTGATCACACGATCGGAGAATGACCAGCCTCTGACCGTGGAAAACTCCCCACCTTCTGCAGATCCTTCTGGTGACGATCCCTCTTCATGCACCGGTCCCTCTACCCTGGGAGATGCTGGGGACACTGCAGAACAGCCCTCAGCAGAGACAGTGTTGAACAATGACCTCTCTGTGTTCAGATACAGTCCTTCATGTTTGTGCGAAGCAGAGAACACTAATGTTGACAGTCTCGAGGCATCGCTTCAGTGTGATTTCGGTGGTGCTAGTTCAGGACACCTTTCTAAACAGTTGAATGCTACAGAAAGTGCTCCCACGGACCAGAAGTGTCCAACCCAGCTATCTAGCGCTGCTTCTGTGAACGAGGACTCAGGTGCTAGTGGCAAAGGTGAAGGTGTTAGAAAACCAGAGAAAAATGAACTTGGGGTTTCAGAGAGCGTTGAGCCTGACAGAGCTGAGGAAAGCCAGCTTTCAATGGGAGGCAATGTCCAGCCAACAGGCGATTCCCTGTCTTTGAAGAAAGATGAGAAAAATACACCAAGAGATGCAGCTGAAGAAGCTCAGGATTTGGGACTATCTGTAGAAACAGACTTGAAAAACCAGTCTGTCAAGGTTCAGTTTGGGTCACCTTGTGCAGTTCAGGAAGAAGTGAGGGCTAATCCTGCAAAAACAAGCGGCATCAGGTCAGAGGATTCCAGTTCCAGCTCTTCACTTCATCTCCAAGACGATGGTAAAGCGAGAACTGAAACAGGTAACAAAGTACAACTTGTAAATGGAATCGAGAAAAATGTGACTTGTGTGGAATTCAGTTTTGAAGTAGGCAGTGACATATCTCAGCTAAAAACATCCTGTAGTTCAGATTCATGTCAAACTGTGGACAATTCTGAATCACAAGACAAAACGATGGAGTCAGACTCGGCACCTAACGCAGAGCAAAAGAGGACAACGGTTTCAAAGAAACATTCCAAGCCACGTACCACTGGCAATATCTGGTCCACCATGCTAACAAATGAAGACCAGACTGAACCTGTTGAACCCAGAGTTGACAATTCTGAAATACAAGACAGGAAAGTGGATGCAGAGCAACAGAACAGAACAGTTTCAAAGAAGTACCCCAAGGCCTGTACCACTGGTAATATCTGGTCCAGCATGCTAGCAAACGAAGGCCAGACTGAGATCCTTGAACCCAGAGTCGACAATTCTTTCTCATCAGACTTGACAGATGAAAAGATACAACGTTCAAAGAGAGACAGAAACTCAAAAGAAAGTCGTTTGGGAAAAGCGGACTTGTCGTTTGAAAGTGAACTGGAGATGTACAAAGCGGCAAGGCTGAAGGCCAAGCTGAGGGAAAGCAGTGAAAGCACTGAAGCAGAAGAACCACAAAGAGACCAGAGAGTGACGGAGAGACCCAAGGCTCAAGCCAGACGCAGGTGTGCAGACAAGAAAGCACCTTCCTCTGATAGTCAGAAGAGCGGGCAAAATGGACTTGACACTCACAGGCAAAGCTCAGGCCACCTCGGAGAAGGAGAACCTGAAAAGCAGCAGCCCCGGCAAAATGGGTTTGCCCTCAAACAAATGACTTCACTGCTGAGAGGGGAGAAGGAGAAACGTGTGGAGAAGTTGGATATAAACGGCCATAGTGATGACATCACAGATAAACTTGTCTGGCAGGATCCAAAGCATAAGAAAATCCCTGTCGCGGAAGCTCCAGGCAGCCTACTTGCATCATCTGCAGATCGGGATTGTCGACGGAGCATTTCTGGAGCACACAGTGAAAATTACTGTAACGCTAGACTTGGTGCTAATAGTGGCTATTTGGCAACAGCACCAAAGATCTCAATTTCTCTTGCAACAGGATCAAAAACAGGCATCCCTTCTCTCTCTTATGCTGAGGCTTTAGAAGACTGTAAAGGTTACATTGAGAGGAGTGCTAGACCTAACATTCTCTCGACCACACAGATAGCACAGGCAACTTTTCAGGCATCAGAAGCTGTGGGAGAAGGTGAACTTCAGCAGTTGTCTGACTTCCTGGACAGTTTTCACGCAAATGTCAAAGTAAGGGCTGAAAGTGAAAGATCTGCAGAGGAGATCAAAGCAAGGGCTGAAAGTGAAAGATCTGCAGAGGAGATCAAAGCAAGGGCTGAAAGTGAAAGATCTGCAGAGGAGACTGCAGAATGGAATGTGAAGAGAAAAGGAGGTGAGGCACTTCAACATGAACATTTGGAGAAAGAAATCAGTGTGTGTGTCACTGATAATGCAAGAAAATATGGTTCCTTGAGCAAAGATGTTTCAGCAAAGGAGAGCCTTATGGAAGGTACTGATACCCCAAGTGTCGCACATCCTCTTGAAGCTGTCGAGGGTGCGAGTCCTGATGCTCTGAAACCAAATGAGAAACAGCAACCACTCCAAACCAGCAATGGAAAGTCTGTGAACAATTCCACTAAAAACACTGAAAGGCCTCGACGATACAGACCCATGGCTGTTTGTTCTCAAGCCACGGAGCATTTGTTTGATTTCACAACCTCACCAAGTAAAGCAGAAGCGCCAAAGATCGACCCAGAGGATTCTGCCTCAACCCAGAATGACAGCGATGCAGACAAAAATCAGGAGACAAGACAGCAAGGAAGTCCACAGGTAGCCAGGTTAAATGGGTCTGTCTCAAGCCATAGAGAAGTCAGGACCAGTAGCAAGCAGGAGGCAAACAGGCAAAGCAGTCTACAAAACAAGGCAAACGGACCTGCCTTGGACTACAGGCAAAGCAGTCTACAAAACAAGGCAAACGGACCTGCCTTGGACTACAGGCAAAGCAGTCTACAAAACAAGGCAAACGGACCTGCCTTGGACTACAGGCAAAGCAGTCTACAAAACAAGGCAAACGGACCTGCCTTGGACTACAGGCAAAGCAGTCTACAAAACAAGGCAAACGGACCTGCCTTGGACTACAGGGAAAGCAATTCCAACAGAAGAAAAGAGACAAGTGAGAAAAGAAACGTGCCGACAGTTACACCAACAGGGACAAGTAAGATTCTCAACGAAGTTGGATCAAGACAAGGGAGAAAGAAGGGAGAGAAGCAGCAAAGAGCCACAGCTGAAAAGGATAAACATGGCGCACATGACAGCTCTGTTGCTGGCTCTCATGTCCAAAGTCAGTCTCTGCATCAAGGAAAAGGAGCCGTCCCAAAACGGATCGTTGCCGCTGCGAAGAGTGCCCCGCAAACACCAAAAGATGTGAGTGAAGAGTCGTCTTCTACTTCTTCATCCTCAACATTTGAGTCCTCCGAGGAAGAAGGGAATGAGGGAAACACGATGTGCTTCCAGAACCACCACACTGATGAAAGAACAACGAAGGGACGCAAGAAGAAACTGAGCCCCAAAACTCTTGCCAGACGAAGAGAGCTGGAGGAGAAAGAGAGAAGGAGGGCAGAAAGACTACTTCTTTCTTCCTCTCTGCCAGCTTCAAAGGAACGCTCAGAGAAACCAAACCAAAGAGGTAGCAGAACACGAGCTGAAACCCACCAGAAGGATGCACACACAGCGGATGCAGCTCATTCCTATCAAGCACATGCGTGGCAGCCCAGCTCGGAGCAACAGAGTTACTATGACTACTACTATGCAGGAGTGAAAAATGAAGAGAAGACACACTACCACCAACAACATGGCGGTCCTTGGGCATACCCCAACACACATGGCAGTCCTTGGGCATACCCCAACACACATGGCAGTCCTTGGGCATACCCCAACACATCCGCATATGCTGGGTACTATGACTGGAGCCAGAATTCTGGAGCAAAAACTGACCAGAACATGCCTTATTCACAGCATAGCAACACCTGGTCATTCCCCACTGCATCCACCTTCCTCAGTTACACTGACCACTACTCTGGAGGAAAGCCTACCCCTAACCCTTGGTCACACTCTGCTTCAACCCCCTACATGCACCCACAGCCTCCAAACTACAGCGGCTTTCCACAAACCGGTGTGACACCCGGGGGATGGTACCCGGGGTATCCGAGCTACCCGCAACAAGTACCCGGTCTTCAGGGACAGTATCTTCACAATAACTGGCAGCAGTATCAGCAGCATCGCCCCAACCCACAGCACCCATTCATGGGGTTCCGGAATCGAGCATCTCCGCGGATGTCTGCCAATGAATTTGCTAAAGCCCAAGCTGAAAACGCAGAGAATATGCAAAAGTACATCCGCAAGATGGCCAAATTTTATGCCAGGTTTTGCAATCGGGACAATGAGTGAAGTACATTGTTTGAAGGTTTAGATGTGTGTGAATCTGTTTGCTTCTGGGTATGCGTGAAAGAGAGAGTTTATGTACAGTTGTTGAGCGTACCGGCATATCACTGGGCCACTCCGTACAGGCTGTCATCCAAATTGGAAGATAACCGGTCAGGTAGTAAAGTACATGGTTTGAAGGTTTAGATGTGTGGTGAATCTGTTCGCTGCTGGGTATGTGTGAAAGAGAGAGTGCTTGTATGTTGTTGTTGAGAGTACCCGCATTTAACACTCGCTGGGCCACTCCGTACAGACTGTCATCCAAATTGGAAGATAACAGGTAGTGAAGAAAATTGTTAGGTTTAGATGTGTGGCACGTGGTGAATCGGTTTACTTCTGGGTATGTGTGAAAGAGAGAGTGCATGTATGTAGTTGTTGTTGAGAGTACCCATACTTCACACTCTCAGGGCCTCTCGATACAGGTTGTCATCCAAATGGGAAGATTTCATGTACGACTGTTTTCAATCACCCCACCATAAAGGCAGTCGTACTCCATCTTTGAAGGAAGAGAGTGTGACTGTGTGGATGTTTGTGTGTTCTAAAAGTTTCACTGTACAGAACAAGCGAGCAAGAGAGTAACAGAAATAAGAGCGTGTTTTGTTTTTGATTGTTTTTGAAAATGTGTTGTTTAGCTTGCCTCAGTTGTGTTCTGTGAAAAGAAAAGTTAGGAGTGCTTCATCCATTTATTACTATTAGGAGTTGCATTATATTGTGTTACTTCAGAAATGTATCAGTTAACGTTTTAACGCTGCAAAGGTTGGCATGGAAGGTGTCGTGCAAAATGCTTTATGTCAAGTAGTAACTATTGAGCAGGTAAAGAAATAGTTTGCAAACTCTTCCTTATTAATTATCATCGTATGTCTGACGATGTTGTCAAGGCAAAGACTATATAAACCGGTGTTGTATACTGAGAGAAAGTAAAGAAAAGAAAATGAATCAAGAATGTGTGTGTGTGTGTGTGCGCGCATAACTGCATGTGTTGCTGTGTGTGTGTGTGTGGATGTGTGAGCCATTGTCATCACTATTTAAAAATCTTTAATTAATTCTCAAAATCTAGGAACAAAAACTGTGCAACTTTTGAAATAAGAATGTTTATTCACAAAAATAAATTAAATCATTAACATTTGACCATCACTGAAGTAAACATGACCTCAACAATCATAATAATGCAAAACAAAGTAAATGTACATTAAAACAAAAACATGTCTGTTTTATAAGCCACAAGTTCAAGTTTCTACCTCCAAGCTTCACAAACTAAAAGTTTTACTAGGTAAAAGTATGTTCCGTTTCAAATACTATGATTATTTTTTATTTGATACCTTATACACCCTTCTAAACAACTAAACGTGAGACATTTTTAACATGGAATGTGAAATACCAAACAATGCAGATTCACTTACATTTCATGAAGGTTAGTATTTACTACAAACAAATAGTTACAACCCAAAACCAGGAAGAAAAGTTAGTAGTGGCACTTCCTCATGAAAGTCATTACACAATGTCAAGGTTGAACTTTCTTTGTTGTTCATGCTCGTCTTCATTGTAATATAAAAAGAGTTTTGTTTTTTTAATGTTCTGGTGTTATTACTTTCTATCTATTAACAAGAATTAAAACATTCTTGCGAAGCTAGTACTTTGAAGCAGATTAATAATCAAATCAGTTGATGCCGCAACCAAATGCACATAACCCTTTTAGCCCCATCTATTTTACTTCAAGGTTTCTAGCCTATCACTATCATTCCAACAAAACCTTAATTCGGCCTTCAGCCACTTGAACCAGTGGACATATTTTTGAAGATGAAAGCTTCCGAAAGCCCATCTTTTATTTGACATGTAAATCAGGATCGAGATATGCTGTCGCTTAATTGCGACGTTGGAGCTGTATGGGTTTATTAAGCCAATAACAGGATGACTCTACTATTAAAGCCATATGTACTCGATGACTATACACGCTAATTGCTTTACCAACAGCTGGAGACATGCTAAATTAAGTTCCCTGCAAAATATTGTGGTCTAGGACCCCTTCAATGTTGAGATATGTTAATTTTCATTTTGATCTGGATCGTCCTATTTATAGATTTGCCAACAGAGGTAGCGTTGACGCAAGGGAAATAACTCCGCGTCTTTGTTTACATCCAAAGTTTTTGAGACTCTAAAACAAGCTGTAATGCATGTATATGGTCCGCGCATGGCGACATATCGTCATTACATGGTCTTATGGTGCGTTTGACATCGATTATGGGCAAACTACACTTTGTAAACACGGGAGCGCGTACATATGCCTTTAAGCAGAGACAAAGTCAACATGCAGACAACACATATTTTATTCCTCAAAATCAGAAATTAGTCAAAAGTATTATTCATTATAAAAATTCTGCCAAAAGCTGTTAATGTATGCAGTCCAAGACCGATTAAGGAACACAACGAACTACGGTACATACAAAATTATTTCATAATATTGCGGCTTTTTCTGACATGGGTACAGAAGTACAGTACTCGTATAAATGAAGCTCTGAGTCAAATGAGATTGGTTAAGCCTTTCTGAATGTCCCATCAGTATGTGATACTAGCTAGCTAGCTAGTATGTAACAGAAAACATAAGAAACTACAAGATCAGCTGTAGACTATGATCACAATGTCAATGACTTTAATTATGGTTGCTGGAACAAATATTGTCAGAAAAGCTGTCTAATACAAGCATTAGATAGATAATAAATGATTGATAGTTAAATAAATATATTGGCTTAACATTTAAAACTTACAAGGCTATCCGCAGACTAACAACCTTCAAACCCAAACAAATATTTATATATATACTCATGCACTAACTTTAACAATAGTCATTCTCATCATGCAAAAATGAATCACGAGCTTCATTCTTTAGCTGATGGTCTTGCAACCATGTTTTAATTCAAACTGCGTCACGTATGTTATTAACTGAAAATCCCACCAAGTGTTTATAATACCAAAGTATAAAAAGAAAAAAAGGTTCATTAAAATAATTCACAGTGTATGTATCATTCAATTATGGAAATACAAACAGGCACACCCAGAGTAACATGTTTATGTATTCATACACTTCAGCATTCACACAAGTTCTTGTATGCATCCCAACTAAAACACAAAGCAATATAAAGCTTTCCCACTTGATTCATGTAAAGACATACCCTCGATTTTTCAACAAAGCACAAGTATTTTGTTTACACCCTTTGAAATGATAATATGTTTGACTTATGGATATACATGTACATACCTCAAACATATGATACATCAGCAGAAACAATGTAGTCTTTCTAATTAAAATGAAAGAAGTAGATGAAAAAAATCAAACTGGTGAACAGTTTAATTAGCGCCAAAAGAAGACAAGGAATAAAAAAAAGTTGCGTAAAGCTCAGATAGTAAGGGGAAACATGACAAGTCCTTTTTGAACTAATGATTTTGCAAAATAAAGTGACCACTTGGGTAAAAGTACTGCAAGCATTTACATGGCTAATAATGAAAATATATAGAATGGTTCATACTTCATAGGATAATGATCGCAGCCAAATAAATAAGAAAACACTAACTTGAATTACTTTACCCTCAATGCACACGTTTTTTTAAAGAGTGTGCTCTGTGAATTGCACATTCTGTAAAGACTTTTTAAGACAGTGAAAACGGACAATATACAAGCACCTGTTTTTTGATGAACTAATGAAACGATCAAACAATCTAGTATGAGCATTGTAGGTGGCAAAATTGAAAGGTTCATTACTGTATTAACACCTTTCACATTCTTTGGGACATCAACATGTATAGTGTACAAACACTGTCAAACTTCTAAATGATACAATTTCAGTCTGTATAGATGCAAACTTATACAAATTACTATTTTCCTTTAACCTTCACCGGATCACGATTTGGACTACACAACCCGGATTATGTGGGTCGCATACGGCCTATACTTTCCAAAGAAGGATTCAATGTAAAAGGTATGGGTCGTACACAACCCACGCCATCCGACTAGGAATAAATGTTTTGCTGCCTCTTTGCAGAGTATAGGTCGTACACAACCCACGTCATTTGAATAAGGATAAACAGCGTAAAATTCTTCACGTAATTCCATATAGGTCGTTCACAACCCACGTCATCCGGACTGTGTAGTTCAAATTACTTCATTGTTTATTTTTTTGTTTACAAAGATAATCTTTTAAAAGTTGGGCAATGGGAAGGTTGTATGGTGATTGGAGATTACATGAAGTCTCAATTAAAAACTCCAAACAGTTTTAGAGATAAAGACGATTTTGTGAGGCTCTGGGTCATCCACGACCCACTAAGTACGGTGAAGGTTAACAATAAAAAGAATACCATTTCAGCATGGTTGTTCTATTTAGTAAACACACATGTAAACTAATGTCCTAAACACAGCAAACTATGATAACTAACTTGTGATCTTTATAATTTTTATTAGGCCGACAAAAACATTTCTCTACAAGCTGGCAATATTTGCAAAACTGAGTGCACTTACCATATCTATTTTTCTTCAGAAAGGGGGCCTTTTGAACATAAGTTTTGCCAGTATCCATGCAACTTTTTTTTTCTTTGTCAGATGAACTCACAAATATGAATACAAATTATACGTATACAAGATGCTTAATAGTTCTTGCACATTTCAAACAAAATTTAAAGATAGGATACTATGGACTGTCTCAAAAGTGAAGAATATACTGTTACAGTAACACAGAGCAATGTGTATCAAACATATGTGCAGATTTGCTTCTGGGAAATGGTATTATGAACAAGGAAGAAGTCTGCCTTCAAGTTTAACCACATAGAAAAATATTTCAATTATGAAGAAGAGAGAGAGAGAGAGAGAGAGAGAGAGAGAGAGAGAGAGAGAGAGAGAGAGAGAGAGAGAGAACAATTAGAGAGACATTCTGAATGACTATGTTTATAACAACACATGTCTGTTTGTTTAGGGACCATTTCAAGAAACCTTGCAAAGGGAAAAAATCAACACCCAACATCCTAAAAAGTAAAATAAAAAGAAGTATGACAGCCTAAAATGTGGGAAAAAACTGTTATTAACACATCAAACCTCATTAATAACAAAAGGCGAGTGCATGTAGGAATTGCAGACATGAACGCAGAAGAATCGCCGTGTGGGGTTCTTTTAGTGTTACACTAAGAGGATCTTAAATCGCCTTTCTTCTTTCAATTCACAACTTCCATGGGGCTACTTTGGGATGATGCCAAAATAACCTTCAACATGAACATTCACTTAGTGGTACCTGCTATGCGAGACCCCTCCGATCAGAGGCCACCTCCAAATAAAGGACACTTTCTGCAGTCCCTTTCACTAAAACCGTGACCAAAGTATACCTTAGTGTTACCTGCAAGGCGAGGCCCCTCCGATCACGGGACACCTCCTGAAAAAGGACACTTTCTGCAGTCCCTTTCTCTTTAACCTTGACCAAAATATACCTGCCTAGACAGGCCACCTGCAATGTAGGGACGCTTTCAGCTGGTCCACAGGGTGACCATTCACGGCAGGTACAACTGTACATCCCCCTAACACTAAAACAGACATGGTTATGGAGATGGATAAGATCACAGAAACGTTGAAGCAAAGGTAGACTGGTATGGTGAGCACTACAAGCTGATACTGTATCTCTACGTTCCACCACCACCCTCTTTTCTACTGGGATCTTTGAATTCCGGCAGCGGCAGCTTAGCGGGCATGGCAGGCATGGGGGCGGTGGGCGGGGAGGACGTCGTCTGGATGGAGATGGAGGTGGGGGTGTCCTGGGAGGTGGGGGTGGTGGGGCTGGCAGGTGCGTCATCATCCATGGAAGGCCAGGCCGGGGCCGTGTCGCCTTTGTTCAGTCGGTCGTTCAGCGCCTTCAGTGCAAGTTGCCTGCAAGAACATCAACACTTTCATTAAAGGCTCTGGTACATAATATATCCAAAAGTATCAAATGGCTATGAGACCTTTCTTTCAACCCAAACTCTTTCAAATTTAAAGCCAACCATATCACTGTCATCAGGTGTGGAAATTTAACATTATTTTGTCTTAAAATGAGCATGCAAACACAAATTGAACTAATCAGCTCATCCCCCACCCCCTTCTTCCCTGACCATCCTCATCTCTCTCTATTGTCAGTTTTGCAACAGCTTTACCACTCTCCTTCTACCCAACACCCTCATCTCTCTCTATTGTCAGTTTTGCAACAGCTTTACCACTCTCCTTCTACCCCAAATGTCTTTGACTTTGAGTTTTGATGCAACTAGTTATTGCACAAAATGTCAACCTAGTGTATGGACTTCATTATAATGAGACCCAACACTCTATTACTTCCTCCACTCTCCCTCCTATAAAAGAGGGTAACAAGATGCATAACTTGTCCCTAAGGCAAGCTTTCTGTTAAGACGTTAAGCCCCCCCCCATCTAGTATTCGCATAACTTGTTGATAGCAACAGTACAATATCTAACTGACCTCTATACTTAAATTAAAATGATCAAGGCATGAAAAACATGCAAGTAATTTGTAAAGTGAGAAGACAAAGTACAAGTCGTGCAGTCCTTCATTGAAGTAACAACTACAACAACCAAAAATCTTGAACAAGTATGCAAACTGGAAGTGTTCTGATTCAATACAACAATAATAATAATATAATAATGCAAAGGGTAATCAGTTGAACATTTAATTCAATAGCAACAGACACAATATTAATAATACCTGTCATCTGCGCAAAGCCTTTAACGCAGACACAAAAAATATACTGCAGACAAACCTCAGTCAGTCTAGCTATAACTAAAAGAACTAAAGTTCAACAAGAAGAGCAAACGCTCGATCGAGTCACTTTCGCAGTTCTGAATATTATATGAGGCATCAGATGGACAGGAAGAAATTGCTATTCACAACACAATGAGTCACGTTCACATAAAATTTGAGCCCGGTCACTTTTATAGTTTCCGAGAAAAGCCCAACGTTAAGTTGTGTGTTGCCGAACAGAAAAGGCTAGTTATCTCCCTTGTTTTTCTGATAACGTTCGTAAAAGGCTACAGATGTAAATACTTTGATGTAAAGAATAATCCTACAAAGTTTCAATCACATCCGATGAACTTTGTCAAAGATATAAAATGTCTAATTTTTCCTTTGACGCTGACCTGTGACCTTGAAAAAGGTCAAAGGTCAACGAAACCATCGTTAAAGTGTAGAGGTCATTGGAGGTCACGACTAAACAAAATATGAGCCCGATCGCTTTGATAGTTTCCGAGAAAAGTCCAACGTTAAGGTGGTGTCTACGGCCGGCCGGCCGGACAGACTAACACTGACCGATTACATAGTCACTTTTTCTCAAGTGACTCAAAAACCATGAAGCAATGAAAGTTAGAATTTGTATACATGTATACGTGTCTTTTCTGTCTGACTACTTTTTAGCAATCACTTAGTAAATCTCATGTTTTGCATTCAAATCTTCTTTGATGTCACATACTGTAAACATCAATTTTGTAGCACCAAAGGGCCTGAAAAACAGTTAATTATTTGTGCAGCTTATCAAACTCTGATAGAGGCGCCTACTTTTTTCTGATAATAATCCCTCCTCATTTAACATGTGTGGGGGGAAAAGCACCCATGGCATCAGTATCAAATAATCCTGCAACTAAACATTCAACATATATAATCTGCATGTTTGATTTTAAATTGAGGCCAAAAAAAATAGTTTGATTATTTTATATGATTGAAAAAAAGACAACTGAAGGATGCCCGCCTTACAAAAATAGAAAAGAAATAACAAAATAAGAAAGGCAAAAAAAACAACCTCAGGGTTGAAGCAGCCTGCATGCAACTGATATAAAAAATAAAATAAAAAGTTCCAGAATTGACTAAATGTAAAACATTGGCACTCACTTTCTTCTCTCAGCATCGTGTGGCTCTGTGCCGGGCAGAGTGACGGTGATGGTGGTGGGGGAGCTGACGTCGTATCGTCGCTGCGGCTTCTTGCAGACTTTCACTCGGATCAGAAAGTTGAAGACTGTGTTGGACAGGATGGCAATCATCGGCTGCAGCTGGTTGGGGAAGAAGCTGCAAAAAATGATAATATTAGTGTCATCAACAACTCAACAAGGTAACTGTAGCTTTCCTGTCAGTACCTGCAAGGAAATGAGCAAAAAGGAAAGAAAACAAATTTTGATAAACACTGGACACACTAATTTAGGCCAAAAAAAAAAAATTGTCTGTTTAGGGTAACATGACCAAAAAAAGTAGGGTCGGTAGGTAGGTAAATTTTTTTTTTTTTTGGTTGTTTTTTTTTTTTTTGTGTGTGTAAATGCTATGTTGGCTGAACATTCACTTCTTATATTTGATGAATACATGTTTCAAAACTAACGTATAAATAAAACAGAGAGAAAGGGAGAGAAAGAAACGCCAAATGTCTCTTTTTAGCATTTTTACCTCTTTTTTTTTTTTTTTTTTTTTGAAATCAAAAAAAAGTTTTTGGGTCGGCGCCAAATCGATAGGGTCGGTCGGGTTACCCTAAACAGACAATTTTTTTTTTTTGGCCTTATACATAATATCGGGACAAACCTAACTTGCCCACCATGGATACTTAATTGAAACTGTGAGCTCAGTACAGAGTGCATCAATTTGATTCAAATAACAAACGGAGTGGCTCGGGATCCGGCAAGCCGGATCCGGAGCCCCCAGTATCTCACAAAATAGACCTTCCTATTTTTCACTCATCACTCAGCTTGCCTTCTTAGCTCAGTGGTTAGTGACATGCGCTAGAAATCATGAGGTCGCCGGTTCGAGCCCAGCCATCGCCGTCCATTTTTTCTTTTTTCTTTAAAAAGATAATCTGTTTTACTTATTTCCCCCCCTCTTAACTTTCCTTTGCTCTATTCTTTATTCCAAGCATTTTGGTGATCGAAGTGAGATCGCAACAACAAAGCAGCTTATATTACGAGTCACTCAGTGATTCGGCATTGCCCGGATCACTGAATTCGTCCGCGAGGCTAGATTGAAGCAGCATTAGTTAATACAAAATGCAGGAAATAAATACTTAACATGGAAACAAACAAAAAACAAGTTTTATTTATGACAAAAGATAAATCTACTTTGCATCGAGATACTTCGACAGAATCACGCGGACACCTGCGAACGAACCGCATCTCTCGCTATGGTCAGTCGCTAATCAGTGACCGCGCTGTTGCCGAAATACACGTCTTTCTGAATCCAACATTGATCATTATCAATCTTTCTCCACAGTTCTTTGAATTGAACAGCGATTAGAAACTCATACAAAACACAAATCATTTACAGGGTGAGCAGCTATGTAAGTGCCGGTTCCTGAGCCTGGGGGCTCGAGCACCGACTCGCCGGTGCTTGAGCCCCCAGGCTCAGGATCCGGCTTGCCGGACCTCCAGCCACGGCCAACAACAAAAAGTCTGCTGACTGATAGATGGGTGGTTAATATCTGTCAGTGTCATACAAAACTATCCGAATAATGTTAAGGTTACCTTGCGAAACTAAAGTTGTCACCCATGTCACCACGGTTGCCATTGCTGTGCTTTTGGTAGAAGCGCAGGTAGATCCAACTGATGAGGATGCCAGAGCCAAACATGCAGGGGTAGTGGCCTGGTAGTGCACCAAGCATCTTCAACAAGATGGTGATCAGCAACAACGCTAGGGGGATGTGCGTGTTGCGCATCTTGCCGATCGGCATATTGGCCACACAGTGGTCAGGCATGACTTGCTTGACCGCCACGCAGAACCCTGCGATGTAGCCCGCCATACCATAAATGTGGACATCGAACAAGTAGTCCTCGTTAAGCGTTACAAGGTAAGTCACGATGTAGAGCAGAGCAGTGACGAAGCCAACTCCAAGATTGACCACAACGAAGAAGATAAGCATGTCCGGGGCGCCCCACAGCGGCTCCAGAAGCTTCCCACACAGAACAACGACGGCAATATCAGTAATTACGTGCCAGAAATGTAGCTCCACGAAACAGTACATGAAAAAACTGTAAACACGGGCGTTGGGTGGCATCACATAGCCCGGAGTGACCGTCATAAAAGGAATTGCTGAAGTGACGAACGACAGTAAGTAACCAATAACCACGGCACATGCAATCATCTTCACCACGACGCTGCTGTTACCCACAGCAGCGGACATTTGCTCCTTCATAAAATGCATCTTACTGTTAGGCATGGGAGCCGCCATCTTGATTGACGAATCACCCTTGACGTCAACTATCCTCAAACAGCACGTTTCCCATTCGTTCGCATTCTTGAATTTAACGTATATGTCAGAGTTAGTTCCCTTCTACTTTTGCTCCGCGCTGGAAATGTGTGTGAGTACTGTTCACTTAGTAGTGACTTAGACTTAAAACTCGTTTTCTCACAGTCTTTTTTGAGGTCATGCTGGGAGATTAACAACCAATTAAGCTCTGCATTCATACACCAAACCGTTGCGATCTTATTGTATTAGAATGAGGGGAAAGCATTTAACACTTTTCATGTCACTTTCACTAGTTTCACTTTCAGTGCTGCGTGCAATCTATTTCATCACATTCCTTACCACTCAACGTAAAATAAATTTCACCTTACAGTTTGTGCACTCCAATGAACCCTCCGGTGTTAAATTGTGGAAATCTTGAACTTTAGTGTGTTCAATTAAAAGCTCAGAATTCAGAGGCACCTAAGCCTCCAAACTTGCAGAACCTCACGGAATGAACTGTACCTTAGTGTACGAATGCATTTCGTGAACATGCGTCAAAGACGGAATTATCCGTTCAATCCGACAGGGGGCATTACTTTATGGTGTAAATAATGTCCCTTGGTGGAAAACGTAAGCGTTTTCGCGTCATTTTTGTCGATCAAACAACCAAATCAATTAATTATGCTTAATAAGTTTGGAGCTCAATCTTTCAATTAATTTCACGACATATGTTCTTTGACTTGTTTACATGGACTTGTATCAAAAATAAGTAAAGAATACCACTGAATTTTGAGCTATGAATTTAACACACTAAAGTTCAAGATTACCAAATGGTAATCTTGAACTGAAATCATTTCAAATCCAAATGGGATCCTCATAATTTCTAGCTCCCTCCTCTAGTCTAATAGCTTCCCCCCTTGCCCATCACTTTTTCTTCTCTTGCATAGAAGCTTCAAGTACAACTGGCTCCCCCCCCTCCCGACACACATTCCCATGAAAAGAACACACACAGTTAGCACAGAACACACAGTTACATACTATCCTGTCAACCTTTTTTTAATTTCACATGCAGTTTTTTCAACTGGAATCTTTTTTATCTTCCCCTTCCTCCCATATCTTCTACCTTCTATGATCTAATCTACCGTGTTGACTCGAAAAAAATGAAAAGCTCTTAGTCTTGAGAGGTCTATTTGGGATATTGATAAGAATTAAGATCCTATACCCGATCCTATCCAGGTTTCCCAATTGCTTCGTTTCCGGCCGATTTATGTGGAGCACGTGATGCGCACAAAAAATATTGGCGGTCTAGAAGTGTCGTCTGCGCAATGATCGCGGCGGCGCCCGCGGCTTTCTTGACCGCCAAGGACAACCGCGCACGTTGTGAGACGTCATTCGTTAGACCTCAATACCAGATAGGACAATATAAGGGAGAGAAGAAGCATGCAGGGACATCTATAATTCTTCGCACTGGCTATTCACTCAGAGTGTGTACAAAATTCTGACCCCTGTATACACTCCGGCGTTAACTTCCGTTCGCGAAGCGAATTTGCCATTCGACACCACTTTTTACCCCACCTATGTTGACCCATTTTATTTTTTTAGCCGAGACCAGCTGTGCTGCAGCAGGTCACTCAGAATTGTAATAACTGTGTAGAAACTGTGTATCAACATGCTGGAATGCAGGCGTTAGATCGAAGTTACAGAAAGCGACTGAAGCTAACAGTCTGGTGCGGATATATCCGTACCTGGTCAGATATAGAGCTATATGAGTGGATATATCCATACCAGGGAGACAATGAGTTAAATGCACCTTTTATGTTTGTGTTGTCAAATGGAAAGTGTTATGAATTTACTATTTATTGTTATTTTGTGATATTCCAGGGATAGTGTAGTTGGGGACATGGCCAACTGCAACTGCAATGATACACTGGTGGAGGAAATTGCCTTGGAGGGGCTTGAAGGTAAATCAGTGTGCAGTTATATATTATGGTCAAACTTATTTTTGATTTTAGCCCATTTTAAATTAATGCTAGTAATTGTTTTTATTTATTTACTTAGTTTTAGCTATTTTGTTCAGTTTTGTTTGATTCAGTGATCCTCACAGGATGTTGATCTTTGGTATTTGACCAAGTTGCGTGATAGTCTTATCCCAGGTAAAACCCTGGCCAGATCTGAAAAACGGAGCCAAGGTTTTTGTCTGAGAAGGGATGTGCCTTTAAAATCGTGATACATTTTGAGTTTATGAACAGAAAGTCTGAGAAAGCAGGATGTTCAAAAGGGTGGTCTTAAAAGGGAGGGGGGGGGGGGGGTCCACTGAGGGCATACATATATATAACGTGTTCCCATCTCTGTCTCTTTACAGGCCTGACCCTTCCCTCTCTGTGGGTGCGACTGGAAGAGAGAGAAGATTTTCAGCTGACGCTGAATGAGCGGGTGCAGGCGTACCTGTGGGAAGCAGTGGTCAGTCATGATGAACTGACCTTCTACCAGCTGCCAGAACCTCGCAAAGATGTCGAGAAGTTTGAGCGCTTTCAGCACATGCACACCGCACGAGGGATATACCACCATCCAGTGCGTCTTGTATTTATTTTATTTTATTATTTTGTTTCTTAGACAAGTTTGACAACTTTCACCAGGGAACACTGGTCACTGGGTATATAACCTAGTGCCAAACGTTCAACACAGGGAACACTGGTCACTGGGTATATAACCTAGTGCCAGACGTTCAACACAGGGAACACTGGTCACTGGGTATATAACCTAGTGCCAAACGTTCAACACAGGGAACACTGGTCACTGGGTATATAACCTAGTGCCAAACGTTCAACACAGGGAACACTGGTCACTGGCTATATAACCTAGTGCCAAACGTTCAACACAGAGAACACTGGTCACTGGGTATATAACCTAGTGCCAAACGTTCAACACAGGGAACACTGGTCACTGGGTATATAACCTAGTGCCAAACGTTCAACACAAGATCTCCAGGGAACACTGGTCACTGGGTATATAACCTAGTCAAGTGCCAAACGTTCAACACAGGGAACACTGGTCACTGGGTATATAACCTAGTGCCAAACGTTCAACACAGGGAACACTGGTCACTGGGTATATAACCTAGTGCCAAACGTTCAACACAAGAGCTGGACAGAGGAGGTGCAACAAAAAGTTACTTGTAGACAAAAACTGTGTTTTGTGAATCTTTTAAAAGCATGTAGAAGAAAAAGATGAAGACCCCCGCGGGTTAGGGGGAAGAATTTACCCGATGCTCCCCAGCATGTCGTAAGAGGCGACTAACGGATCTG
This sequence comes from Littorina saxatilis, assembly GCF_037325665.1. Taxonomy (NCBI): domain Eukaryota; kingdom Metazoa; phylum Mollusca; class Gastropoda; order Littorinimorpha; family Littorinidae; genus Littorina; species Littorina saxatilis. Next base: position 67,911,051 of record NC_090248.1, on the reverse strand, counting down.
TTTCTCCTTTTACCCTTGTTATGTGTTTCTTGTATAGAATATAGTCAATTTTTGTAAAGATTTTGGTCAAGCAGTATGTAGGAAATGTTAAGTCCTTTGTACTGGAAACTTGCATTCTCCCAGTAAGGTAATATATTGTACTACGTTGCAGGCCCCTGGAGCAAATTTTTGATTAGTGCTTTTGTGAACAAGAAACAATTGACAAGTGGCTCTATCCCATCTCCCCCCTTTCCCCATCGCGATATAACCTTCGTGGTTGAAAACGACGTTAAACACCAAATAAAGAAAGAAAGAAAAAGATGAAGTCTTTTATGTTTTTTGAGAAAAAGACAATCATTTAACGTTCTAAGAAGCAATCATTTTACGTTCTAAGAAGCAATGGTGTCGGACGTAAGATATTGCGACAAATTCCAACTGCTTCAAACAATCGGTTAAAAAGATTTTATCAAATCCAGTTCTTCATATTTTTTGCCTGCATTGCATTTTTACCGAGACAGTGCTTTATCATTTTTTTGTTTTTCAAGGCAAGACTCTGTTCATGAGTAAATGTGATAAGTTTGCATAATGACACATCTTATTCTTACGTCCAACTGCCTCATCTTTTGCTTTGAATAAATCGTAACATTTGAAAGCAAGAGTAACTGCACTTAGTGTTGAACAAAGAATTTCTCTTTCATTTGATTGAATTTTATTGTATTTTGGGTGGTTTTGAAATACATCATCTTCTTCTTCTTCTTCTTGTCGATCTCTCAGATGTACAGAAATACATCATGGATGTGAACAAAGGCAGTATCCAACATGTTCGCCGTTCAATTTTTGTTCGGGTCAGCGATTTTAAAAAATATCTCCAGAACCACTTTACTTGAAATTATCAACACTGTATATTCAATCATACTCCCGCACACTCCCTGCACGTGGAAAGCAGCACCGGCACGGTTGGCCTAGTGGTAAGGCGTCCGCCCCGTGATCGGGAGGTCGTGGGTTCGAACCCGGGCCGGGTCATACCTAAGACTTTAAAATTGGTAATCTGGTGGCTGCTCCGTCTGGCGTCTGGCATTATGGGGTTAGTGCTAGGACTGGTTGGTCCAGTGTCAGAATAATGTGACTGGGTGAGACAAGAAGCCTGTGCTGTGACTTCTGTCTTGTGTGTGGCGCACGTTATATGTCAAAGCAGCACCGCCCTGATATGGCCCTTCGTGGTCGGCTGGGCGTTAAGCAAACAAACAAACAAACAAACAAACAAACATGGAAAGCAGCACATTGATTTCATCATTGTTTTGTGGGGATTAGATGACACAAGCACCTTTATGTGTATCTTTTGGCACCAAGTCGTACATATATTAAAATCCAGTGTGTCTTGTAGTTTGATTGATTTGTTAAAAGTTTGACCACAGTTACATGCACTCATTAATAGATTTCATCAGCATGAGTGTCCTAAAATCAGGATGAGGAGTGAGTCAAAAGCAAGGTGTCGTTTCCTGTTTGATTTCTGTTGGTGCAGGAGAGCCATGGAACAGAACTCTATGGGTTTGAACCTGTTGTTGCAGGAGAGCCATGGAACAGAACTCTATGGGTTTGAACCTGTTGTTGCAGGAGAGCCATGGAACAGAACTCTATGGGTTTGAACCTGTGAATGAAGGAGGTGTGGTGGGCAGCTGCACAACTTTCAAAACACGCAAAGATGTCACTGGAGAGGTGCGAGACGAAGACGGCAACATCTTGTGTTCCTACGAAGATGCAATGGAAAGGTAGATTTGCATTCATGTCTCGAAGGTTGTTGTTGCTATTTCCGTAACAAGTCTTTTTTTTTAAGGGACTGGGTTGTTAGCCCAGTGCCCAACCCCCAACCTGGAGGACTAGTGGATTACGCTTTGTCAGACGTGACCTGTCCGGCTTGGGTGGCCCTACTAGGAGACAAATTTCCCGCCGGCATAGCTCTATGGATCGCTGAGGCACGCAAGCCCCTCGACCACGTCAAGATGGCAATCCATCGTCTCTAAGGTTAACAGAAGGAACAAACATTTGGTCAAGAGAAATCTTTCTTTTTTTTTTTAAAGTCATTGACTTGTGTTGGCTTTTGAGTGTTGAAGGTGTTTGAGCGTTCATGCACACACTATTAAAATTAAATGTTTGTTAATCAATATGCATGGGTATGATTATCTACTGGCTTGTTTGAGTTTTGTAGGTGCTGATTTATTTCAAAATCCCCACCAAAGTTACTCAAATAAATGTCGGTATGTATGCACTTCACATAATATATAGAGATGGGGACAGTTGTCTGTTGAATATTTTTTTCAGTGGAAACAAGCAGAGAAAACCAGTACGTGTGTGAATTAACAAAATCTGTCAAATTTTGTGTTCAGGATATATGCTTGAATATATATGTTCTGAAGACAAAAGAGCAATCTTCTGATTTAGCCCCGTTTGAGACACATCGTCACACTGAATGAATCTCAAAATGCTTTTTTCAGTATGTAATGTCACTTCCAGGGGATTATTCGGGAGACAGCAGCAAAAATGGTGTTGCCAGTACTGAATGAATTTATTTCAGGTGGGGGCGGAGCCTGGTGGCCGTGGCAAGCCAATCACAGCGCAACGTTGTGTTGACTGGCAGCCCAATCACACTGTCGTTCGTGAACGAGGGTGTAATACAGTTCTGTCTGCTGGAAAGAATTGGAAGGTTTGCTGTGGCTGTGTGTGTGTGTGTGTGCTTTCTTGTGTGTTTCCTTGTGTATTACTGTGTGTGTGTGTGTGTGTGTGTGTGTGTGTGTGTGTGTGTGTGTGTGTGTGTGTTTGTCTGCAATTGTCAGAAAGCAACCGTATAGAAGCAAACATATTTTTGCAAGTTTCTAACTTAATATTTAGGTCAGACCAGCAATATAAATGGTATTGTCATAATTCTGTTTTCAATAAAGTAATAGCGTAAGTTATCGTTGGATGTGGCTGTGATATCCACATTTATCGGTCACAATGTTAAGAAAAGAGGAAGCATATCAGATCGAAGTATTTTTATTGTGCATTGACACTGAATTTTATTATTTTATGCTGTTACTATTTATGTTTGATGTTGTTTAATGATGTGATCTATATATGTATGCACCACACATTAAAGGTGGTCGTCTACATTTTTGCTTTTTTTCAATAATCTTATGTATAGATTTCGCTAAAAAGTTATGTCAGATGATGAATGAACCATGGGGAAAAAAGTTATAGAAAAAAAAATACATGTAAAAAAAGATTTTATTTTTGGGTAGCGTGACTCACGCTTCCAATATTTCGTTTTCTGTTTGCTGAGAACATGTGCTTTGCCTAAAAATACTGACCAATCAAATTCATGTCACTATGCTTATAGCCACGCCCAAACAAGTGCAGCATAACACTGGAGCGCTGTCCACGCTTTTTTTTAAACACACGCAATGCACGGGATTTGAGAGGAGTTTTGCGCTTGGCATTTTCCAAATAAGGATATCCTACTATGAGTACTACGCTGGAATACTACAATGAATTTTCAAACGGCTACACTGGCTTCGTCTTTCCTGATCGAAAGGGGGTGTATTGTTGATAATTGTAGATAATAGACTCTGCATTTTAATGGTCAAATGGCGATTTCGGTATAAAAATGTAGACAAGGACCTTTAATGGTCAAATGGCGATTTCGGTATAAAAATGTAGACAAGGACCTTTAATGGTCAAATGGCGATTTCGGTATAAAAATGTAGACAAGGACCTTTAAATTATCATCTGAGATAACACAGTTTTCCATGGCTATGTCTAGTATTTTTGCAGAAGTCTGTTGTTAGGGGGGATGTGTGAAGCTTACAGCTGTAGTCTCATTCTTTTGTATGTACAAGTCTGGTTGGAGGGATTTTCCAAGCTTACAGCTAGAGTCTCAGTGTGGTGTTTGTTGCAGAAGTCGCAGGAATGGTCTGACCAGAGTCTCAGTGTGGTGTTTGTTGCAGAAGTCGCAGGAATGGTCTGACCAGTGGCTCCTTCATCCCTAACTACAGCACCTCCCCTCTTGGCCTGCCGGTCAAGACGCTCTTCTACAACTTTCAGATCCTGGCTGACCGCAAGCTGGTCAGGAAACAGGTCAGTACAACTGACATTCTTTTTATTCTGCATTCCTGTGGTTTCATTATGTCTGAATTTGCCTCATTTTCAAGAATCCCTCCTTTCTAGATCGGATTTGCTTAGATTTGTAAGGTCCTAAAAGGGGGTTCCACTGTACGTATTTTACGGTTTGTGTCCTGCATAGATTTGGCGTGCAGTTACAGGCACTAGAGCTTGGTCAAGGTCCTTTTTGAGACCTGATTTTTTTCCGATCTTTAGAGATCTTTAAAGGGGGGTCCCACTGTTTTGTGTCCTGCAGAGTAGGCACAGAGTCTAGAGCGTGGTAATGAGACCTGAATTTTTTCACATTTTTGCAGTAACAGAGACTAGAGCATGTTCAAGGTCCTTTTTGAGACCTGAATTTTCTCATATATGTTAGAAGTCTTGAAAGGGGGGGATTCCATTGAAAACTTATTTGTGATTTCTGTCCCGCAGAGACTGTCGTGCAGTTATAAAAACCAGTGCGTGGTGATGAATCTGATGCACCTGACGCGGTTCTACTGCAAAGTTCCCAACACCATCATGGACACTGTGCGCTCCTTATGTCAACACCTCAGTCAGCAGCCGGGGAAACGCCAGATCTGTAATGACCTCAGGAAGACTTTTGTGAGTGATAACCTGCTTCTACGACTCCCAGTCACCAAGCCCGTCCAATGTTGTTTTGTTTCTTGTCTCGCGAACCAAGGGGGTCATTCGAGAACGTTTCAACATCAGTCTTATTCTCTATTTTGTTCTCAGCCTACTCCAAAAACTATTCACATTTAAGGTGTGCCACAGTGAAAGGCAGAAGGTTTCTTTCTCTCTCTGTGTGACTTCCTGTTTATTGGCATGCTCAGACACACACACTGTCATGCTCAGACACACACACTTTCATGCTCAGGCACACACACTTTCATGCTCAGACACACTGTCATGCTCAGACATACACACTGTCATGCTCAGACACACACACTGTCATGCTCAGACACACACACTGTCATGCTCAGACACACACACTGTCATGCTCAGACACACACACTGTCATGCTCAGACACACACACTGTCATGCTCAGACACACACACTGTCATGCTCAGACACACACACTGTCATGCTCAGACACACACACTGTCATGCTCAGACACACACACTGTCATGCTCAGACACACACACTGTCATGCTCAGACACACACACTTTCATGCTCAGACACACACACTGTCATGCTCAGACACACACACTGTCATGCTCAGACACACACACTGTCATGTTCAGACACACACACTGTCATGCTCAGACACACACACTTTCATGCTCAGACACACACACTTTCATGCTCAGACACACACACTTTCATGCTCAGACACACATACTGTCATGCTCAGACACACACACTGTCATGCTCAGACACACACACTGTCATGTTCAGACACACACACTGTCATGCTCAGACACACACACTGTCATGCTCAGACACACACACTGTCATGCTCAGACACACACACTGTCATGTTCAGACACACACACTGTCATGCTCAGACACACACACTGTCATGCTCAGACACACACACTGTCATGCTCAGACACACACACTGTCATGCTCAGACACACACACTGTCATGCTCAGACACACACACTGTCATGCTCAGACACACACACTTTCATGCTCAGACACACACACTGTCATGCTCAGACACACACACTGTCATGCTCAGACACACACACTGTCATGCTCAGACACACACACTGTCATGCTCAGACACACACACTGTCATGCTCAGACACACACACTGTCATGCTCAGACACACACACTGTCATGTTCAGACACACACACTTTCATGCTCAGACACACACACTGTCATGTTCAGACACACACACTGTCATGCTCAGACACACACACTGTCATGCTCAGACACACACACTGTCATGCTCAGACACACACACTTTCATGCTCAGACACACACACTGTCATGCTCAGACACACACACTGTCATGCTCAGACACACACACTTTCATGCTCAGACACACACACTGTCATGCTCAGACACACACACTGTCATGCTCAGACACACACACTGTCATGCTCAGACACACACACTGTCATGCTCAGACACACACACTGTCATGTTCAGACACACACACTTTCATGCTCAGACACACACACTGTCATGTTCAGACACACACACTGTCATGCTCAGACACACACACTGTCATGCTCAGACACACACACTGTCATGCTCAGACACACACACTTTCATGCTCAGACACACACACTGTCATGCTCAGACACACACACTGTCATGCTCAGACACACACACTGTCATGCTCAGACACACACACTGTCATGCTCAGAAAAACACAATAGCTGTTAATATTAATTTGGTGTGGAAAACAATGCACTCTGTTAATTTTATTCTGTGAGTTCGACAGATTGACCACATGTAGTATTTTCGCTCTACACGACTTGTTTGTGTGTTGCAGCATCTGAATACAAAGAAATCATTTGAAGAAGTAAAGAAACACATGAGGGGTTATTACCATACGGAAAAGATGTTGTATCGAGAAGTCTTTCCGTCTGCATCCAAAGAAGAGTACCTGTCCAAGTAAGTATCCGGTCTTGTGTCAAGAATTGTGTATGTTTAGATCGGTAGGTGTTGAAGGGGCTAGCTAAATGTGATGTGCCAGTGTGTGTGTGTGTGTGTGTGTGTGTGTGTGTGTGTGTGTGTGTGTGTGTGTGACCTGGGTTTGGGTTTGTGTGTGTGTGTTTCTGTGTCTCTGTGTTTGTGGGTTTGTCTGTGTGTGTGTGTGTGTATGTGTGTGTGTGTGTGTGTGACCTGGGTTTGGGTTTGTGTGTTTGTGTGTGTGTGTTTCTGTGTCTCTATGTTTGTGGGTTTGTGTGTGTGTGTGCGCCGCCAGATTGAAACTTCAAATAAAATAATAAAAGTTTGTTTGTTCGTTTGTTGTTACCAGTTTTATTTTTATTTCTCTTTCACTCTCTCTCTCTCCCTCATTTACCTACGCACTCACTATAACCCTGCGTTTGTGTGAGCGTCTGTGGGTGTGCATGCGTGTGCGTGTGTGTGTGCCTGTGATTAGTTCATGTGTGTTTATTATTGTATGATTGAGAGTTTTTGTGTGTGCATGTGTTGGAGTGAAGCTGTGTATGTTTTTGTGTGTATACGTGTGCCCGTCTGTGATATACGGGAAATGAATGTATGTGCGTGTATCTTACCTGGTCTCAATCAATGTTTGTCCAGGAATGGTGGGGAAAGACAGGCCACGGTGATGGTTCTGGACAAAGACTTGGAAGAGGAGGAGGAGGAAGATGAAGAGGACAGAGACTGTGATGAAGCTGAGGATGACAAGCTGGTCAATCTGGGGCGGATGTTTGACACTGGTAGAGTGGAAACTCTCTGTTATCACCTCCCCGTTTAAGACTTCCTCCCTTTTAAGACCTTTTGCGACGGGCGGGGAGGTAAGACGTCGGCCTCTTAATCGGAAGGTCGAGGGTTCGAATCCCGGCCGCGGCCGCCTGGTGGGTTAAGTGTGGAGATTTTTCCGATCTCCCAGGTCAACTTATGTGCAGACCTGCTAGTGGCTTATCCCCCTTCGTGTGTACACGCAAGCACAAGACCAAGTGCGCACGGAAAAGATCCTGTAATCCATGTCAGAGTTCGGTGGGTTATAGAAACACGAAAATACCCAGCATGCTTCCTCCGAAAGCGGCGTATGGCTGCCTAAATGGCAGGGTAAAAAACGGTCATACACGTAAAATTCCACTCGTGCAAAAACACGAGTGTACGTGGGAGTTTCAGCCGACGAACGCAGAAGAAGAAGAAGACTTACCGAAGAGTGATTCCCTGGGTACTGTATTCATTACAACAAAAGAACCTTTGGTAAAAGGACCAGGGCTTACCAAAGAGTGATTCCCTGGGTACTGTATTCATTACAACAAAAGAACCTTTGGTAAAAGGACCAGGGCTTACCAAAGAGTGATTCCCTGGGTACTGTATTCATTACACAAAAAAATCCAAACTTGACTAAATGTAAAAAAGAAGATACAAAAACACAAACATACTAGCAATTCATGACAGAGGTCCAGCAGGGCAATGAACCTGAAAAGAGCTGGTCCCAGGACGCAACAAATGTGTGTTATCATGCGCTCTTGTCAGTACTGATTTTCAGACTCTAATCATCTGCTAGTTTCGATGCAAAATTAACAAGAACATACACTTGGCTGGATTTCGAGAACAAGAAAACTTTCTGCAAAACCTTTACCACGGTGGATTGAGGAAGCAAATCTAACCCTCATGACAAATAACGCTTGTGTGAAGATTTCTCAGACTTTCTTAAAGTGGTCCTGGTCTTGGGACCCTTAAAGTTCCACTTAGGGTGTCCCTGGACCCCTTAAAATGAAAATAGGGGTCCTGGGACTCTGTAGTTAGAGCATGTGTGGGGAGCCCTGAGGATCTGCCAACACTGTCCTTTCATTGCAGGTGCTCTCTCAGTCTCATGAAAGGGACACATTTCTTTGTAGATCAAAGGATGATATCTGTCCAGTTTATAGATACGAAGGGACATTAAAGTACTGAGGTGCCACAATATTGGTTCAGCTCAAATCTCAATACTAATATTGTTTAGATTTAGTACCGTAAAAGCCTTGTAAAAGACTATAAGGCGCAACTTTTTTTTCTCAATCTTGACCCCTGTATGTTGTTAAAATAGAAATCCCTGGCCAAGTTTCATCTCAGACATCAAAGAGACCGCCTGAGTATCAGTCAAACATTTTGTGATAATGCATGTCTCGGCTACTAGTACTACCCTGGCCAAGTTTCCTCTCAAGACATCAAAGAGACCGCTCCATAGGTAAACTGGGTCACTGACCCCAGTGCAGGGAGTGCTACCCTAGCCAAGTTTCCTCTCAAGACATCAAAAAGACCGCCCCCCATAGATAAAACTCGGTCATTGACCCCCGGGAAGAAGGTCCGTGTCTGTAAACAAGGCCACCCAGCTATCACAATGGACCTGCCTTTGATCTCAGGGCACACACAGACACCAATATTTCCACTCTGTATTCTTCCTTTGATGTGGGGCTTATAGACCGGAAGCGCCTAATGTAATGTTTTTTCTCAATTTTACCTCAAAAGTGGGGGTTGCGCCCTATATAACGAAGCGCCTTATAGTCCCGAAAGTATGGTATAGATTTTATTTTAGATTTAGTCTTGATTTGTCTAGATTTCATGTTTTTTATATTTGTTGTTTAGATTTAGTCTAGATTACTCTAGATTTCATGTTTTCTATATCTGTTGTTCAGATTTAATTTAGATTTGTCTAGATTTCATGTTTTCTATACAGTGGAGTCCGGGTACAACGAATCTCAAGGGAGATACATTTTAGTTCGTTATATCAGTAATTCGCTGTAGAGTTTTCAACCCTAAATGGCCTTAAGACAAGTTTTCCCACTCACCTTCAAATGATCGTCCCATCGATCTTTCCTTGGAGAGTACAATCTCTGCATGTTTTCAACAGCTTCATAATATATTCATAGAGGCATAGTTCAAATGTTCACTTTACTGTCACCATTTTAGAAGTAAAATTTAAAAAGTCTCCGATTTCATGGTGTCCACCAGTTAGGTGCATGTACTACCCTGGCCAAGTTTCCTCTCAAGACATCAAAGAGACCGCCCCATAGGTTAAACTCGGTCACTGACCTGGGTGCAGGAAGTGTTTCCTCTCTCATATGAAAGGGGAACCACCTCTCATTGCTAAAACTGGGCCAATGACCCCTGGGAAGAAGGTCAGTGTCTATAAACAAGGCCACCCAGCTATCACAATGGACCTGCCTTTGATCTCGCCTCAAAGCAGATCGTTGTAGCCTTGTGACTTTTTAGAGCACAGTCATAGCTTAGCAGCTGATTGGACTAGTGAAAACACAGCGGCGGTGGCTGTTCCGTGCACCTCCCGCTGTTTGTTCAGAGTTCGCTCATCACGCGATGTGCACTTGTGTTTGTGTATTTTTGTGTATTTTTGTCTTTGGAGACAATTATTGACATCAGTTCGTTGTAGCCTTGTGACTTTTAGAGACAAAACGGCTCTGGGGCGATGAAAACGTGTTTGTTATAAGAGGGGTTTGTTATGCAAATGAGTTCAAAAGGTTCATTGTAGGCGGAAAGTAACAAGTAAGAAATAGAAGGCTGTCTGCCGGGAAATCAATGGCAGTTCGTTAAAAGCGGGATAGCTGGACTCCACTGTATTTATTGTTCAGATTTAGTCGAGACTTGTCTCAATTTCATGTTTTCTATATTTGTTTAGATTTTGTTTAGAATTGTCTAGATTTCATGTTTTATATATTTAAAGCGCTTAAACTTTACTGTTAATGTTAATATTTCCACTGCTTTCTCTTTTTCCTTTTTTCAGGCACTGTGAAGTGGCGCTATGACCGGGCTTTCCTGCAACAAGTCTACGCTCTTATTCACGAAGCGGGCATACAAGGCATAGCGATTAAACAGGTGGCCCTCAGCCTGGGTTTAGCCTTCCGCTTTGTCTACAATGCTATCAAAACCTTGAATGCAGAAGGAGCTATCAAGTCAATTTTGACGGCCAAAGGGAAGCACAGAACTTCTATGTGAGTTTTATTGTTTATGCTGTTGCTGTATGTGTGCATGTGTGTGTGTTCGTGTTCGTGTTTGTGTGTGTGTGTATGTGTGTGTGTGTGTGAGTGTGTGCGTATGTGTGTGTGTTTGTGTGTGTGTGTATGTGTGTGTTTATGCGCACATGTGGGGTGTGCACGTTAAAGATCCCACGATTGACAAAAGGGTCTTTCCTGGCCAAAATGTATTGGCATGGATAAAACAAAAAAATGTCCACAAAATACCTGTGTGACTTGGAATGATAGGCCGTGAAAAGTAAATATTCGCCGTAATGGCTTGAGATTTACTGTCCGATGTGAATGTGTGATATATTGTGTAAACAAATTCCATCTCGCACGGCAGAAATTAATATGTAAAGGGTGGAGAGCACATCGGGCATGGGAATTGTCCGCTGAACGGCGGATTTCCGCCGAATTTTTTTTTGAATTTTTTGTTTGTTCCGCCGAAAAAGCAAAAGTGTCCGCCGAAAAATTAAAGGGGGGAGGCACACAAAAAAAGCACCGGTTACTTTTGCCTTTGCGCAAAAGCCCGCGAAAACTTCCCGTACTTTGTTCACGCACTGCTACCGCCCGCCTCAGTTACTTTAACTTTTATGTTTGAAAGTAAACCAGATTGCACAGATTGTGTTACAAGTTACATTTTCCTGTTTGTCTCAATAGATCAATTTTTTAACAAATTTAAAGCATATAATACATGTATATATTTTTTTTCTTCAAAAAAGCAAAAATTGGTACAAAAAACTCTGATTCTAAAAACAGAATTTAATGGCAAACTTGGAGCTCAGATGACAACAGATTGCACCATCTGGGTTCTTTGGAGAAATTTTTTTCCGGGGGGGCATGCCCCCAGACCCCCCTAGTAAGGCTAGGCGCTTCGCGCCGTCGACTTAACGCTTCGCGTCTTCAGTTATAAATTTTCATCCTTTTTTACAATTTTCAATTCCCATGCCTGGCACATTTAATTGTGGTTCGCGCCATAAAAGCTCTCATAATAAAGAAAGAAATAAATGCTGCCAGAGTGGAACCTTGTAAGAGATTCGGATTTTCTATTCATGGTCACTGTTAACTGACATTTAAAAAAAAATTTCCCCTTTAAGATTTGTTTCTTGAATGTTTGGTGATCTTATTAAGCAGGTTTAACTGTATATTGAAATGCTCATGGACAGTTATACTTTCTGCAGATATGTGGCCCAGCCTTTCTTAGAAGCAAGCAGCCTGTCGTTTGGCAAGGCTTTGGCGGAGTTCCATCAGAAAACAACAGAACTTGCAGGAGGTTTGTCGAGCCATCGTGCTGTCATCAGTCTTGGCTTGAGATGTGTTATTTCTTCCTTTTGCTCATCTTTGGCACGAATTGGCCTGAGTATCTATTTATAAATTGTGTTGCCATATTGTGTGTAAAAAACAAAAAAACAAAAAACAAAACTGGCCCAGTACTCACTAAATTCCAACATTTTACTTATGGTTTTCAACATTTTCTTGTGTTTGGGAGGTGGGGGAGGCTTCCTAGAAGGCTGCCACTTATCTATAGAGGCAAGCAATAAAGTCGTCAAGAGAATAATGAGTTTTGATATGTGGGTTCTGCAGTGTTAGCTTGTTATGATGCCTCCATATTTCCAAAACATGCACATGGGAGCTAACTATTCACTGCTGCCATTATCTCTTGCCACCACTGATCAGTGTGTGTGTATAAAAACCTCATTAGAGTTATTCTTGGAATTTGTATGCATTGAAGCCATCATGCAACTCAACTCCCACAGTGGGGCACTGCGGTTATGAAATTAAAGGCCCCTCCTGTTTTTGGAACCGCAGGAGCTTTCTAGTTTGCTGTTAGGTAGATTTTTGGTTCCTCTTTCCTGTCATGCTCTCTTTTTCTTCATGAATTCTTTTCTTTTTTCTGCCTTCTTGCTCATTCACCTGTATTTTTTCCAAAAATCTCTTCTCTTGCCGCTTGTCTCGCGATTCATGTATAGTTTAATCTGTTAGTGTTCTGATGTAAGTCCAGCAGTAGATAGGTTAAGCCTATTTTAACATACTGGAAACTGGTAATCTTCCAGTAGGTATTAATTTAGTTTTACTAAAGCCTGCTGGGACACAAGTAATGGGTTAGTGCCTTTGTAAACAGGAATCGCTTGACAAGTGGCCCCCTTCATCCCCCCCCTTCCTCGTCCTGATATGGCTCTGCGTAGTCGGCTGGACGTTAAGCAACAAATAAACAAACAAACAAAATGCAACTCAATGATAATTGTATGCATTGAAGCCATCATGCAACTCAATGATAATTGTATGCATTGAAGCCATCATGCAACTCAATGATAATTGTATGCATTGAAGCCATCATGCAACTCAATGATAATTGTATGCATTGAAGCCATCATGCAACTCAATGATAATTGTATGCAGTGAAGCCATCATGCAACTCAATGATAATTGTATGCATTGAAGCCATCATGCAACTCAATGATAATTGTATGTAGTGAAGCCATCATGCAACTCAATGATAATTGTATGTAGTGAAGCCATCATGCAACTCAATGATAATTGTATGCATTGAAGCCATCATGCAACTCAATGATAATTGTATGTAGTGAAGCCATCATGCAACTCAATGATAATTGTATGTAGTGAAGCCATCATGCAACTCAATGATAATTGTATGCATTGAAGCCATCATGCAACTCAATGATAATTGTATGCAGTGAAGCCATCATGCAACTCAATGATAATTGTATGTAGTGAAGCCATCATGCAACTCAATGATAATTGTATGCATTGAAGCCATCATGCAACTCAATGATAATTGTATGCATTGAAGCCATCATGCAACTCAATGATAATTGTATGCATTGAAGCCATCATGCAACTCAATGATAATTGTATGCATTGAAGCCATCATGCAACTCAATGATAATTGAATAGCTAAGGCTCTCCTTAATTGAGCCTGAAGTTGACGTCGTGAAGACTTCTTGAAGTATTTTTTTTCCTCATTTTGTTTATGTTCAAACACCTACAGGTTCCTTGTCCCGGTGTGCTCTCACGCCGCCCCGTCTCTCCATTCTTGAAGTCTGCTAATTGAATATTCAGTGCCAAAGCTTTTTGCAGCAAGCTTCATGAAGTAGACTTTGCAGCAAGCTTCATGAAGTAGACTTTGCAGCAAGCTTCATGAAGTAGACTTTGCAGTAAGCTTCATGAAGTAGACTTTGCAGCAAGCGTCATGAAGTAGACTTTGCAGTAAGCGTCATGAAGTAGACTTTGTAGCAAGCGTCATGAAGTAGACTTTGTAGCAAGCGTCATGAAGTAGACTTTGTAGCAAGCTTCATGAAGTAGACTTTGCAGCAAGCTTCATGAAGTAGACTTTGCAGCAAGCTTCATGAAGTAGACTTTGCAGCAAGCTTCATGAAGTAGACTTTGCAGCAAGCGTCATGAAGTAGACTTTGTAGCAAGCTTCATGAAGTAGACTTTGCAGCAAGCTTCATGAAGTAGACTTTGCAGCAAGCGTCATGAAGTAGACTTTGTAGCAAGCTTCATGAAGTAGACTTTGTAGCAAGCGTCATGAAGTAGACTTTGTAGCAAGCTTCATGAAGTAGACTTTGCAGCAAGCTTCATGAAGTAGACTTTGTAGCAAGCGTCATGAAGTAGACTTTGTAGCAAGCGTCATGAAGTAGACTTTGTAGCAAGCTTCATGAAATAGACTTTGTAGCAAGCGTCATGAAGTAGACTTTGTAGCAAGCTTCATGAAATAGACTTTGTAGCAAGCGTCATGAAGTAGACTTTGTAGCAAGCGTCATGAAGTAGACTTTGTAGCAAGCTTCATGAAGTAGACTTTGCAGCAAGCTTCATGAAATAGACTTTGTAGCAAGCGTCATGAAGTAGACTTTGTAGCAAGCGTCATGAAGTAGACTTTGTAGCAAGCTTCATGAAATAGACTTTGTAGCAAGCGTCATGAAGTAGACTTTGTAGCAAGCTTCATGAAATAGACTTTGTAGCAAGCGTCATGCAGTAGACTTTGTAGCAAGCTTCATGAAGTAGACTTTGCAGCAAGCTTCATGAAGTAGACATTGCAGCAAGCTTCATGAAATAGACTTTGTAGCAAGCATCATGAAGTAGACTTTGTAGCAAGCGTCATGAAGTAGACTTTGCAGCAAGCTTCATGAAATAGACTTTGTAGCAAGCGTCATGAAGTAGACATTTCAGCAAGCTTCATGAAATAGACTTTGTAGCAAGCGTCATGAAGTAGACTTTGCAGCAAGCTTCATGAAGTAGACTTTGTAGCAAGCGTCATGAAGTAGACTTTGCAACAAGCTTCATGAAATAGACTTTGCAACAAGCTTCATGATGTAGACTTTGTAGCAAGCTTCATGAAGTAGACTTTGTAGCAAGCTTCATGAAGTAGACTTTGCAGCAAGCGTCATGAAGTAGACTTTGTAGCAAGCTTCATGAAGTAGATTTTGTAGCAAGCTTCATGAAATAGACTTTGTAGCAAGCGTCATGAAGTAGACTTTGTAGCAAGCTTCATGAAATAGACTTTGTAGCAAGCGTCATGAAGTAGACTTTGTAGCAAGCTTCATGAAATAGACTTTGTAGCACGCGTCATGAAGTAGACTTTGCAGCAAGCGTCATGAAGTAGACTTTGCAGCAAGCTTCATGAAATAGACTTTGTAGCAAGCGTCATGAAGTAGACTTTGTAGCAAGCGTCATGAAGTAGACTTTGTAGCAAGCTTCATGAAATAGACTTTGTAGCAAGCGTCATGAAGTAGACTTTGTGGCAAGCGTCATGAAGTAGACTTTGTAGCAAGCGTCATGAAGTAGACTTTGCAGCAAGCTTCATGAAATAGACTTTGCAGCAAGCTTCATGAAATAGACTTTGCAGCAAGCTTCATGAAGTAGACTTTGCAGCAAGCTTCATGAAATAGACTTTGCAGCAAGCTTCATGAAGTAGACTTTGTAGCAAGCGTCATGAAGTAGACTTTGTAGCAAGCTTCATGAAGTAGACTTTGCAACAAGCTTCATGAAGTAGACTTTGTAGAAAGCGTCATGAAGTAGACTTTGCAGCAAGCTTCATGAAATAGACTTTGTAGCAAGCGTCATGAAGTAGACTTTGTAGCAAGCTTCATGAAGTAGACTTTGCAACAAGCTTCATGAAGTAGACTTTGTAGCAAGCGTCATGAAGTAGACTTTGTAGCAAGCTTCATGAAGTAGACTTTGCAGCAAGCTTCATGAAATAGACTTTGTAGCAAGCTTCATGAAGTAGACTTTGTAGCAAGCGTCATGAAGTAGACTTTGCAGCAAGCTTCATGAAGTAGACTTTGCAACAAGCTTCATGAAGTAGACTTTGTAGCAAGCGTCATGAAGTAGACTTTGCAGCAAGCTTCATGAAATAGACTTTGCAGCAAGCGTCATGAAGTAGACTTTGTAGCAAGCTTCATGAAGTAGACTTTGCAGCAAGCTTCATGAAGTAGACTTTGCAGCAAGCTTCATGAAGTAGACTTTGCAGCAAGCTTCATGAAGTAGACTTTGCAGCAAGCTTCATGAAGTAGACTTTGCAGCAAGCTTCATGAAGTAGACTTTGCAGTAAGCGTCATGAAGTAGACTTTGCAGTAAGCGTCATGAAGTAGACTTTGCAGCAAGCTTCATGAAGTAGACTTTGCAGCAAGCTTCATGAAGTAGACTTTGCAGCAAGCTTCATGAAGTAGACTTTGCAGCAAGCTTCATGAAGTAGACTTTGTAGCAAGCTTCATGAAGTAGACTTTGCAGCAAGCGTCATGAAGTAGACTTTGCAGTAAGCATCATGAAGTAGACTTTACAGCAAGCTTCATGAAGTAGACTTTGCAGTAAGCTTCATGAAGTAGACTTTGCAGTAAGCTTCATGAAGTAGACTTTGCAGTAAGCTTCATGAAGTAGACTTTGCAGCAAGCTTCATGAAGTAGACTTTGCAGTAAGCTTCATGAAGTAGACTTTGCAGTAAGCGTCATGAAGTAGACTTTGCAGTAAGCGTCATGAAGTAGACTTTGCAGTAAGCTTCATGAAGTAGACTTTGCAGTAAGCATCATGAAGTAGACTTTGCAGCAAGCTTCATGAAGTAGACTTTGCAGTAAGCGTCATGAAGTAGACTTTGCAGTAAGCATCATGAAGTAGGCTTTGTAGCAAGCGTCATGAAGTAGACTTTACAGCAAGCTTCATGAAGTAGACTTTGCAGCAAGCGTCATGAAGTAGACTTTGCAGTAAGCATCATGAAGTAGACTTTACAGCAAGCTTCATGAAGTAGACTTTGTAGCAAGCTTCATGAAATAGACTTTGCAGCACGCGTCATGAAGTAGACTTTGCAGCAAGCTTCATGAAGTAGACTTTGTAGCAAGCTTCATGAAGTAGACTTTGCAGCAAGCTTCATGAAGTAGACTTTGCAGCAAGCTTCATGAAGTAGACTTTGCAGCAAGCGTCATGAAGTAGACTTTGTAGCAAGCTTCATGAAGTAGACTTTGCAGTAAGCATCATGAAGTAGACTTTGCAGCAAGCTTCATGAAGTAGACTTTGCAGTAAGCGTCATGAAGTAGACTTTGCAGCAAGCTTCATGAAGTAGACTTTGCAACGTCAACTGGGCCCAATAAAGATGAGGCTTTAGATTTTGTAACTGCTTAACCCACACGTATTATCTTGTTTTGCCCCAGAGTCCACTGTAATTAAAGGCAACGACGTGATTGTCTTGACGGAAGCTGACGAAAAGGAGGAGAAGGAGGGGAAGAGCTCCGGCGAGGCTGCAGGCGAAATAAAGCAGGACGTTCACGAAGGGGAGATGCTCCTTACCCGCAGCACTCAGGGGTCCCAAGATGGCCGACACCCTGCGGAACCCAGCATCAAACTGTCGCACGTCACCTGCACCTTCCGGGACACACCATTTGAAAGCCCCAGGGGACACACCGCCAAGGCTATTCGCACTGGTTGGTTTTTTCTCAGTCTCTCATTTCTATTACGCCATAAATCAGAGAAAATCAGATCTTAGAAAGGAGTTCGTCTGAAAACAGATGTCAATTTACAGACCGTATGAACAGAGCTTTAAGATAGGGGTTGGTTAGGGGGTCTTAAAAACAGGTTTCCATTTTATCTCGTTATTATTTGTTTGTCCACTTCAAAGATCACTAGGTTGATGTACACTGGGCACAACAAGTCAAAGATCACTAGGTTGATGTACACTGGGCACAACAAGTCAAAGATCACTAGGTTGATGTACACTGGGCACAACAAGTCAAAGATCACTAGGTTGATGTACACTGGGCACAACAAGTCAAAGATCACTAGGTTGATGTACACTGGGCACAAAAAGTCAAAGATCACTATAAGGTTGATGTACACTGGGCACAACAAGTCAAAGATCACTAGGTTGATGTACACTGGGCACAAAAAGTCAAAGATCACTGGGTTGATGTACACTGGGCACAAGTCAAAGATCACTAGGTTGATGTACACTGGGCACAACAAGTCAAAGATCACTAGGTTGATGTACACTGGGCACAAAAAGTCAAAGATCACTAGGTTGATGTACACTGGGCACAACAAGTCAAAGATCACTAGGTTGATGTACACTGGGCACAAGTCAAAGATCACTAGGTTGATGTACACTGGGCACAACAAGTCAAAGATCACTAGGTTGATGTACACTGGGCACAAAAAGTCAAAGATCACTAGGTTGATGTACACTGGGCACAACAAGTCAAAGATCACTAGGTTGATGTACACTGGGCACAACAAGTCAAAGATCACTAGGTTGATGTACACTGGGCACAACAAGTCAAAGATCACTAGGTTGATGTACACTGGGCACAAAAAGTTAAGTGTATTTGTCAGAGGAATAGCCCAAGTATTATACAGAAGTGTGAAGACCTGTTTTTGTTTTGTTTTTGTGTGTGTGGTAAAAATAAAAGCTTTATTTGATTTGAGCAATGTTTGGACATTACGTCTTTGGCCCTAGTCCACTACCCTAAAAAATGACGTTGTTTGACAGCATCATTCTTTTTTGTTATGGAAAGGGCGTACAGAACAGAGAGGTATTTGACATGTTGACTGATGTTTTCAGAAAAGCTGACAGAGAAGATGTTGATGATGGCTAACACCCTGCTGGACGTGGTTCAGAGACACCGGGTGCTGGAGAGCATTCACATCCTGAGAAAGGTTACACCTGCAAACACACACACACACACACACACACACACACACACACACACACACACACACACACACACACACACACAGACACACACACATACACACACACACACACACTCTCTTTCTCTCTCTCTCTCTCTCTCTCTCTCTCTCTCTCTCTCTCTCTCTTGGTTGAGAGACACCGTGTGCTGGAGAGCATTCACATCCTGAGAAAGGTCACACCTGCGACACCCACACAATGTTAAACACACATGCATGCACTCATGCACTGTACATGCGCTTGGACGCAAGCAGACAAACACACACCTATATTCTCTTTTACTTATTGATGCATCCACTCACTCATTCACTCTATGTCTGTCTGTATCTGTCAGATGCACATACATGCAAACACGCACACAAACACACACATGCATGTATGCACGCATGCACAGACACACACAGACACACACACAGACAGAAAGACACAGACATATACAGACACACAGACACACAGACACACAGACACACACACACACACACACACACACACACACACACACACACACACACACACACACACACACACACACACAAAAACAAACAAACACTTTCCTTTCGAACAACTGCATCTTGTCCATTACATAATCATTTGGTTTTTTTGATGACAGAGCCTGATATTCAATCAATAATTCAATGATTTATTTCTTTGATGACAGTGCATCATTGCTTGTTTGCACGAGATGCATGAAGACCAAGTTGAAGAAGAAGGCGCCATTGAACACAACCTGTGTCTCAAGACAGTACGTCGTCTGGTGGAATGGTGCGAGAAAGAGGACAAGCTCCTCACCTACACGTGTTGCTTGCAGCACAAGAACAGAACCTATGAGGTAGGCTTTTTGTGCTGGGCACAGCTTTGGAGAATACAGTGGAACCCGCTTTTAAGACCTTTAAAAATCTGAGATAAGGAGGTCTTAAAAGGCAGGAGTCTTCCCCAGAAATCAGCGTATGGCTGCCTGATTGGCAGGTTAAAAACCGTCAAATACGTAAAAATCCACTTGAACAAAACAATGGGTAAACATGGGAGTTTCAGCCCATGAACGAAGAAGAAGAAGAAAGGCAGGGAGTCTTAAAACGGAGGAACATTTCACAGGCTATGAAAAAAACATTTCAGAAAGCGGGGCCTTAAAAAGAGGGAAGTTTTCAATATGGGGTCTTATTTATTTATTGCTTAGTTAGTGGAAGAATTTTTTGTAATGTATGTTTGATGGTGTATGCTTTTAATTAAGCGTTGTTGACTATAAATGTAGATGTAAATGCTTGTATAACTGTGTTTTAATTTTAAATGTGTCAAGCGCAAAGAGCATAATTGTAAAGTTATGATGTTGCGCTATATAAATGCTCATTTATTATCATTATATTATTATATAAAAGGAGGGTTCCACCATACCCCTGTAACTGCTACGTTTGACATGTTCCTTGAACTGTGCTGTGGTGCTAATACTTTATACGTTATTTGTATTTTTGACCAAAATATGACATTTTACACTGATCAAGACAGTCAGTGTTCCTCCGAGACCATGGTAGTGGTCGAGGTGAACAATGACTGTCGAGATCTGCGTTAAATGACAAATGTCATATTTTGGTAAAAAAATACAAATACAAAGAACATTTATGAATCAATCGATTCTGGTTAGAATTCCTTTTAGTTTTTACGATTGAACGGACACAAACATGCACTATTTTGTAGTCTCGGCTGGCCACCTAAATATGAATTTTTGTCGCCTTCTGACCTCACATGGCTCAAAGAAGGGAAATCCAATGTTCAATATATACATAATTTTTCATCTGTACTTTGCAGGAATATGCACTACAGAGTTTGCTTGTCGTTTTGTGTAGTGACGGAGGTAGATTTTAGGATTTTAGAACCAGCCCCGGTGGCACAGTGTTTAGCTCTTTGGGCTGCGGGCTGGGAAGTCATTGGTCCCAATACCCATCAAAGACATGCAGGTTTTTCGGACTCAGGTCGGCTCTGACCCGGAGTGGAAGTGCTATGGTTCCAGTGAGAAGGCTGGGACCTCACAGTCGAGTGTCATTTAATGAACGAATGTGACTTAAAAGGTGCCAAGGTTGTGCGAACTACCTCACCAACCACCACAGGTTCAGCAGTTCTCGAGCCTGGTTGATGCCAGGATATATAATCACAGAAAGCATAGAGTTCTGCCCTGTCATGTAGTCATAAAGGGAAATGGAAATCCATAGCATCATCATTATCATCAACCCCATCTCATCAATTATCAACAGCAATATTGAAAAGAAAAAGACTTTTTAAATTTTGAAAAAAAATTGGGACAGAAAAAAGATGCTTGTTAGAAAAAGCTGGTTTGCTTCCCTGTGCCTGTGATGCGCTCAGCAATCCAAATGTCCGCGATTTTGTGGATTTCCGCGTATGCAAAAAACCCAAACCAAAGCCTGTCGCTAACATGTTTTATAGTTTGACGGAGGTAAGAGAGGCAAAATGGCCGTTTTCTTTACATGCACAATATATCTTTGACCAGAGGGGGTTAAGTTCATATTTACAAGGCCAATATATCTTTCACCAGAGGGGTTTAAGTTCATATTTACAAGGCCAATATATCTTTGACCAGAGGGGTTTAAGTTCATATTTACATGCACAATATAGCTTTGACCAGAGGGGGTTAAGTTCATATTTACATGGCCAATATATCTTTGACCAGAGGGGGTTAAGTTCATATTTACAAGGCCAATATATCTTTCACCAGAGGGGTTTAAGTTCATATTTACAAGGCCAATATATCTTTCACCAGAGGGGTTTAAGTTCATATTTACAAGGCCAATATATCTTTCACCAGAGGGGTTTAAGTTCATATTTACAAGGCCAATATATCTTTGACCAGAGGGGTTTAAGTTCATATTTACAAGGCCAATATATCTTTGACCAGAGGGGGTTAAGTTCATATTTACATGGCCAATATATCTTTGACCAGAGGGGGTTAAGTTCATATTTACATGGTCAATATATCTTTCACCAGAGGGGGTTAAGTTCATATTTACAAGGCCAATATGCTACAGCTTTTGGGGGCAACGCCACAAGAAATCCCCACCAGGTGGCATACACAGCCCCCATGACCCCCAGCATTATTTACTTCCTTGAAACTCATTCTTCCTTGAATGGATTGTCTGTGTGTTGTATGCGTTATATTGTTGTTCAGATGATGATGATCTGTGGCAAGGACATCACACGGGACCACCAGTTGGTCGCCAACGCCATTGAGCAAACCAAGCTGCGAGTCTTTGGATTGTATCAGCCGGTGAGTTGGCTCGGGCAGTCTGTGTACAGTATCAGCCGGTGAGTTGGCTCGGGCAATTTGTGTACAGCCGGTGAGTTGGCTCAGGCAATTTGTATACAGCCGGTGAGTTGGCTAGGGCAGTTTGTGTACAGCCGGTGAGTTGGCTAGGGCAGTTTGTGTATCAGCCGGTGAGTTGGCTCGGGCAGTCTGTGTACAGTATCAGCCGGTGAGTTGGCTCGGGCAATTTGTGTACAGTGGAACCTCCTTTTGAGACATAAAAATTCCCCTGCAGACTTCATGGCAGTCACCAACCTGAAGATATAACTGCCATGAAATAGAACGCACAAGAATAAGCTGAAGACCTAAAATGGAGGGAGTCTTAAAATGGGGGTAATTTTACAGATGTTATGAACAGAAAGTCTGAGAAAACACGGTCAACGTCTTAAAATGGAGGGAGTCTTTAATTTTTTTTTTTTGGGGGGGGGGGGTTCTTAAAAGGGGGTTCCACTGTATCTAAAAACAAAATGACCATTGGTGAGGTGTTTTCAAAAATGAAAGATTTATTTCTCACCATGACAAGGATAGCACAAAGATGTCAAATGTTTGCCTTATTCAGGCATCTTCATGACGACTACTTTGAATACAGAAAGAAAACCAAGAAACAAAAGCAAATAGCAAAGATCCAAAAAATGAGAAGGAGAGGAAACGATCAAACCAAATAGTAGAGGAGGAAAAAACTCCAGTGAAAAAAAGAAGAAAGTGTAGGTGAGAGAAGTAGTGAGCTAAGCATTACAGTAGTCTTGGTGATGAGTGATCCTTTGTTTTGGGTGTCTATCTTTTAGTTTCAGGCTGACAGATTGACTTTTTGTTTTAGTATCACTTCATGGCAGAAAGCAAACGGACAAAAGGAAGGGCTCAGAAACTGAGAAAGAAAATGAGCGTTGAACGCTTGATATGTGTGTGTACATTTCAAATTGAGAAAAAAGACTCAATTTTGTGTAAACAAGCATGTGTTAGGCTTTATATGCAAACAGTATCCATGTCCCAACCCTGTGGCACTTACAAGTCCCAGGTCATTCTGCCAAAAGTGCAGGCGGCTGATAAAACGTAAACATGCACACACATGGGTAGCGAGACTCTGTTGCTGCTAGCTTTCTATTAGGAGGGAAGGACTTGAATTTCTTGGCAATATGACAACAAAGTAATGAAAACAAAATGAGCATTGCTTGATGATTGTTTTCAGGAGACCAACAAGAAGAAGATACCGCAGTCACTGGGCCAGAGCTTTACAGAGTGGTGGCAGCTGAACGAACTCGCCAAACAAGCTTCAGAGTCTGCTGTATCATCCATTGACAAGAAGATTAAGGTCTGGAGAGAGAGAGAGAGAGAGAGAGAGAGAGAGAGAGAGAGAGAGAGAGAGAGAGAGAGAGAGAGAGAGAGAGAGAGAGAGAGAGAGAGAGAGAGAGAGAGAGAGAGAGAGAGAGAGAGAGAGAGAGAGAGAGAGAGAGAGAGAGAGAGAGAGAGAGAGAGAGAGAGAGAGAGAGAGAGAGAGAGAGAGAGAGAGAGACAGAGACAGAGACAGAGGGAGAGATTTGACTTAGAAAAGTGTTTTTTTCTTTTACAAGGATTACACAGTAATTATGATATATATTGAGAGAGTGAGAGCCTCAGAGAGAGAAGCAACAATACAAACAAACTCTTTAGTAACAATAACAGATAAGCAAGTATATGGTGTTTTCTTTACATCCAGCCCTTAACTGCCCTTAATAAATAACCGAAAACCAAAGTAACATGAGTTACAAGAACAAAAGTAAGAACCATAACTGTGTACGTGTATGTACAAGAGCAAGAGAGTGAAGAAGAAATAGAGAGAAAGCAAGAGAGAGAGGGAGACAGACAGACAAACAAACAGACATGTCATGCGGGCAGAACTCATGTGTACCATCATCATCTATATGCCTATTCCATGCAGGTAAATCTAAAGAAGACACCAACATTGGAGAAAAAAAAAAGAAACAGACAGACAGGCTGAACTGATTATACGTATACTATCATCATTTATATGCCCTATTCTTTGCAGGGAAAACAAAAGAACACACGGAAATTGGAGAAAGTTCGACTTCTGCATCGCTTTTTGTGGTACATTATTTATGGCTACCAGGGCACGGAACCTGCCAATGTCAAGGACACCACCAAGGGGGAGCACTCTGTTAGTCAGGGAACAGAGGTAAGAAGAGTTATGCTTCACTTTCCATGACTTGTTACTACTTGAAGACTGAGAGAAATGTAATCACTGACATTGTTGCCAGGAGTGAAACAGCTCTTTCTTGTTGACCATCATTACAACGTACAGCACTTCAACATTTATGATACATGCAGCAATAATGTGATCAACAAAAAACCCAATTGTTTTGGATGGAAAACATGCATGGGTGGGATTCTTCCAGTATATGCCGGAAATCCGGATTCAATTATGGCCTTTTTTTTCCTCTCTTTTTTTGGGTGTGTTTTGTTCGGTTGATGTTAGTTTGTCTGGTTCTTCAGGATTCATGACATATTTCAGTCCCATCCAAGAACATGTTCAGAACGCCTGCTCACGAAACTGGCTTACTACGGAGTGAGAAACGACACCCTCAAGTGGATCTCTGCCTTCCTCAGTCAGCGTCAACAGCAGGTGGCCTTGGAGGGCGTCCTATCGTCTCCAGTCGGAGTGCAGTCCGGAGTTCCGCAGGGGACCGTCCTGGGTCCTCTCCTGTTTTTAGCCTTCATCAACGACCTCCCTGAATCCGTTCAGTTCAGCAGCGTCAAACTCTTTGCAGACGACTCCCTACTCTTCAAACGTATATCCTCTCCAGCGGACAGTCTGCAGCTCCAACAGGACCTATCCAGCCTCGAACAGTGGGAATCAACATGGCAGATGGAATTCAACCCCAGCAAGTGCACCGTCATCCGCATTGCCCCGAACAAGAAGAAGCCCATCCTACCAACTTCCTACAGCCTCCATGGACAGACTCTGGAAACAACACCATCCAGCAAGTACCTAGGGGTCTTAATCTCCGATGACCTGTCCTGGAGCAGCCACGTGCAAGCGACTGTCAACAAGGGCAACAGAACTGTGGGCTTCTTGCGGCGGAACTTCCGGGAGTGCACCACCACCGTCAGAGCTGCTACGTACAAGGCCATGGTCAGACCGGTCCTTGACTACGCCTCGCCAGTCTGGGACCCAATCTCTCAGAAAGACGTCACGGAGCTTGAAAAAGTCCAACGCAGAGCAGCCCGTTACGTCCACAACAACTACAGCGATCGGACCCCAGGCTGTGTGACCAGCATGCTGAAGACCCTCCAATGGGAACCACTCGCCGACAGAAGACTCACCAACCGCCTCACTATGCTCTACAAGATCAACAACGGCATAGTCGACATCAACAAGGCCGAGTTCTACACCTCTGGCGACAGCCGCACCAGAGGAGCCCAGAGACTGTTCCAGGAGAGGGCATCCCATCCTGTTCTCTTCAACTCCTTCTTCCCCCGAACACTGCGTCAGTGGAACAAGCTCGACCCTAAGACCACAGTTGCTCCTTCACTGGAGTCCTTCCAAACTGGTCTGGGTCGTACCCACGGACTTGCCTCGCTGACACAGTAACCCTGCAGCTCTTCGTGTAAATAGTTTTATACTTTTAACCATCTTCTCGGAGTTATTGGGTCACCCACCACCAGTAACCAATCACCCAGTACTCCGCCGCTGGACTACAGACGTTCTGATGAACCCAGTCCACATCAAGAAAGAAGAAGAAGAAGAAGAAGAACGTCTAAAGCTCAGACTCCGTAGCCCATCTTCGGTTAAAAACACACCCACGTACGGATGCTCAAGTGAAGCTGTGAGCTCTAGCGTCATGTACTCTTAGATGTGAGACCCCTCCCATGCAAGAACAGATCCCAAATATTAAGGTCACCTTCTGCTATTCCTGTGTCTTTTAACCTTGACTAAAATATACATTTAGTGATAGCTCACCTGCAGTGGAGGGACAATTTTGACCCAGTCTCAAGGGCTTTCTTCCATCGCAATAACACTGTGGACCCCCCATCGCCCCAATTTGAGACTTCACTCTAATTAAGACCCTGCTTTTCCGGACTTGCTGCCCACAGCCCCTGTACATTATTCCCCTTTCTAAGACATCTTTGATGTCAAGACCTGATTTTGTTAAAATGTTGTAGGTCTTGATAGGGGAGGTTGCACTGTATTTCATGGTGTGTTTTTTCCACTTTCAGGAAGGAGCTGGCCCAAGCAGCGCTGATGGGGGAGATGGTCCAAGCAGCGCTGATGGGGGAGATGGTCCAAGCAGCGCTGAGGGGGGAGATGGTCCAAGCAGCGCTGAGGGGGGAGATGGTGAAACGAAGGAACCGCCCGTGTATCTGGACATTGAGGACTGGCGCCGCTACATCAAACCTCTCAGACGCTACGACGGTATGGCTATTTGTGCATCCATTTTGTTGTTGTTGACGGAGGTCTCAAATCACTTTGGAGATCACATAATTGCATCTAATTGTAGGATTTTGCATAATTTTGTCAAACAAATTGCAGGGGCAGGGAGAACCTTTTTTTAATTTGTTAATTTCATGATCTCTTGGCTGTTGTGTCTTATTTGTGTGTACAAAAAATCACACGGCTGATTAAACATTGTGTGTGTTTCAGATGCAAAAGCGCTGTTGGGTCGTTCAGATGGCGTGTGCAGCATTGGTGACCTCTTGCTTGTCATGCCGCTGTCGCTGTTTGTCAAACTGACCAATGTGGAGGTTTGTCATCACACTTGTTATTTTATTGCATTTCATTTTTTTTATTTTCATTACAATTTACATCGCTGGGAAATTCAGGTTGCTTCCTCTCAGTGGAAAGTTGCAGCAACAGAGTTGCGCTACCTGGGTGCTCTTATGGCACAATTACCGAGGTTTTCTACCAACTGAGCTACTGGGCATCCCATTATTTTATTTGGCTTATCTGAAGGTGCTGCGAGAGCAGCTGTGATGTAACGACTCAAGATTCCCTTCCCAGTAAACACTGCGGGTTGTCAGCTCTCTTGAGAACAATTCTTGTTTGCTTTATGTCATATTAGCAGTTCAACTAGCCAAGGGGTGCAACTTTCTGACAGAACCAACAGAAAGACCAGAGGGGTTTGCTGGCTAAAGTCCCTTTATACTCTCCCTTCTAAGACCTAAAATAATCAGAGAAATTGAGGTCTTAAAGAGGAGGAAGTCTTGAAATGGGGCTAAATTCACAGAAGTTATCAACAGAGATTGAGAGGGGATCTTGAAGGGGAGGGGTGGGGGAGTTCCACTGTATGTGTGTCTAAAGAATGATGAATGTTTTTTAACGCCCTCACAGGTAAGCAACTAGGGGCATGTTCCCGGATGTTATCCCGACTTTAAATGATTGTGCATGTTCTAAAACTCTGGTCTCCTTTTATCTTTCAGATGCCGGATGTGATCAAAGACTTCCTGTTGGACGACAGAAAAAGGAACTACCCACTGACAGCTCTTCCGGTGAACGTGCTGGGACACATGCTGCGGATCAAGGTCTACATGATCTCCATCACCGAGGTCTGCCAGAACCTGTGTCGTCTTGGGCTACTGGCTATGGGGCCTCTGATGGCACATGAAAGAAGCAAGGTTAGTGGTCTGCCAGAACCTGTGTCGTCTGGGGCTACTGGCCATGGGGCCTCTAATGTTACATGAGAGAAGTAAGGTTAGTGGTCTGCCAGAACCTGTGCCGTCTGGGGCTACTGGCCATGGGGCCTCTAATGTTACATGAGAGAAGTAAGGTTAGTGGTCTGCCAGAAGCTGTGTCGTCTGGGGCTACTGGCCATGGGGCCTCTACTGTTACATGAGAGAAGCAAGGTTAGTGGTCTGCCAGAACCTGTGTCGTCCGGGGCTACTGGCCATGGGGCCTCTAATGTTACATGAGAGAAGTAAGGTTAGTGGTCTGCCAGAACCTGTGCCGTCTGGGGCTACTGGCCATGGGGCCTCTACTGTTACATGAGAGAAGTAAGGTTAGTGGTCTGCCAGAACCTGTGTCGTCTGGGGCTACTGGCCATGGGGCCTCTACTGTTACATGAGAGAAGCAAGGTTAGTGGTCTGCCAGAACCTGTGTCGTCTGGGGCTACTGGCCATGGGGCCTCTACTGTTACATGAGAGAAGTAAGGTTAGTGGTCTGCCAGAACCTGTGCCGTCTGGGGCTACTGGCGATGGGGCCTCTACTGTTACATGAGAGAAGTAAGGTTAGTGGTCTGCCAGAACCTGTGTCGTCTGGGGCTACTGGCTATGGGGCCTCTACTGTTACATGAGAGAAGTAAGGTTAGTGGTCTGCCAGAACCTGTGTCGTCTGGGGCTACTGGCCATGGGGCCTCTACTGGTACATGAGAGAAGTAAGGTTAGTGGTCTGCCAGAACCTGTGTCATCTGGGGCTGCTGGCTATGGGGCCTCTACTGTTACATGAGAGAAGTAAGGTTAGTGGTCTGCCAGAACCTGTGTCGTCTGGGGCTGCTGGCTATGGGGCCTCTACTGTTACATGAGAGAAGTAAGGTTAGTGGTCTGCGGATCCATGTCAACCAAGGGATAGAACTAAGACGTGAAGTAGAAGGCCAGCAGACGACAGGCAATTCTCTGTTTGTTTTTCGCTTCCTTCTTCACTTGGCGTGAGAGTTGTTTTCGTCCTACGGTGGATGCCGTCGTCGACGTCGATAAAAGTTTGGTGTTGGTTGTTGTCACTGTGAATCGTTGTGTCGATGCCGTTTTGTTTTGTTATCGGACACGATTGAGAACTGAGTTACGTTCTTGACGCTTGTGGATGCTTCACCTGTACAGGCTGTAGTGTGGGCTTAGGGTTACAGTGCGCAGCACTTGACAACAAGGTAAGTTCCTTATATAATGTAAGACAAAATTAATGCGGCCAATTTTTAAAAGAGTGTCGTATGTTTTGTGCTATATAATATATATAAAGCATGTTTTAGGACTAATTACATTGTGCAGTTAGGCTCTATAGTTTCTGACGATGACATCCGGGCTAACAAATCTTGTGGTGTAACGTGGGATCTTGATTAACGATGTGTTCTGCCGCAAGCAAGCTATGAAAGTTTAGCTCAAGTGTCGCCCTTAAGAAAACAAAGTAATTCTTAGCAAGACACTTGGATAGTAATTTTTATTTTATGATTGTCAGTATTGATGTTGGCAGTTAAAGAATCAAGGATTTCTCTTTAATTCTTTTATTTTGCATGCACACGGCTTAACACTATTGTGACTAGCACTGCCACGGCGTTAACGTCCTGCCTGCCCAAGCTTGCCACCAAGAAACTTCCCAAAAATCAGTAACTGTAAAGAAATCTGTCTAGCAAGCTTGAATTAAGTCCAATCACCACCAAATTTTGTGTACTAATTCAAAAATGGATGCCCAGTTCAGTCGTGCTATTTATAAGTTTGTCACGCGATTTGTTTTAGCAAAGGGGGGTGAAAGGGGGGTGAAAGGGGGATAATTTGTGTTTTTAACGTTTTTTTGTGTGTGTTTTATTTTCCACTGCTTTTTTTAAAAGTTATTTTTTAACAGAAAGTATTATAAATAATGTTATAACCAAACAAGGTGTAAAACCTATGAATTAGCTGAAATATTGTTAACATTGTACACAGAAATAAGGAGACAGTACAAAGAAAAAAACAAGCAAATCACGCATTCACTCACAGCATCCTGACTCAAATGAAACAAAACTGTAACACTCACCAAATGATGTCTAGGTAATCCATATTGAATATAAGTCACATTTTCACAACAAAGTACCAACTGTACACCTATGAACAATTCCAAAAGGATTTGAAGGCTCCAGCCATCCATTGTTATCAGTGCTGCCACGCCCCTATAACTCCTGCACGATTCCGAGATACATGTTCGTCTAGCAGTATCACCCCCTACCACGTGTAGTTGCCGACTCGTACTAGCAACAACGGGACTGTTTCTTCCTCAATATCACTGCTATTATCGCTTTCTTGAGGCTAAAACGACACGATGTATCATGATCTACAGGATCCTCAAGATCCAACATCCGGAGAATCTCCTCCCGTGACAAGGCTCGCCTTCGATTCATTTTTTTTGTTCGAAAACACCACGCAAATCTGCACTAATTTGATCAAGCCGGAAGAGAAAACCACGTGTATCAAGGGAAACAACTCAATTTACTGCAAGCTTCAAAAACCGGGAAGCAATCACGAGTCGTGTACCTTGTATGTCTAATACTAAAATAGTCACTTCCCGTCCGTGGGCGTTGCAGCGCTATTACTAATATAGTCACCTCCCGTCACGAAAGTGTTAAGGTGCTAAACTTTAAAGTTTGGCTAGATTTTGATGTGTTTTTATGGCTTGTGGCGTTAAGCAGACAATTTGACTAGATTTGAATGTGTCTTACTATGGCTTGTGGCGTTAAGCAGACAGTTTGACTAGATTTGGATGTGTCTTACTATGGCTTGTGGCGTTAAGCAGACAATTTGACTAGATTTGAATGTGTCTTACTATGGCTTGTGGCGTTAAGCAGACAGTTTGACTAGATTTGAATGTGTCTTACTATGGCTTGTGGCGTTAAGCAGACAGTTTGACTAGATTTGAATGTGTCTTACTATGGCTTGTGGCGTTAAGCAGACTGTTTGACTAGATTTGAATGTGTCTTACTATGGCTTGTGGCGTTAAGCAGACAGTTTGACTAGATTTGAATGTGTCTTACTAAAATGTGGTTGTGTTTTTGTGTGAGCAGCAGTTTCTATTCCTGCGCAAGTCGGGCCTGTTGCTGAACACCACCTACAGCGCCCCGGGTCAGATTATGACCTCACTACCGGAGGGCATGACCGCGTTTCCGGAGATACGCGTGCGCTTTGACTCCCTGGAGAATGTTGACGACTTCTGGCGCCAGATGCAGACCATTGCGTTTGCCACACCGCTCAACAGAGCATCAGGTAATAGATCAGTGTCGCATGACATTAATGACTTACGATACCGATACATGCAGACCATTGCGTTCGCCACGCCACTCAACAGAGCATCAGGTATAGATCAGTGTCGCATGACATTAATGACTTACGATACCGATACATGTACAGCCTGGTGGTGACCTTGCCCTTCATTTTGTACTGCTGATATGTTGAAGTCACTAAGACCAACTTCGTTCTTGAAATTCTTTGTCACTTCCTCGGGAGACGTGGGTACAATAAAATGGAACATTTTCTTTGACGCACCAAACCTGCATGTAAACAATCGTAAGACACCACATGTGCTTCCATTTTGTGCGCAGTGTCCGACAAGGAGTGTGTGCACACTGAGGAGACTCAGTCGCTCAGTGAGGCCCTGGCCTACCAGAAGTTTGGCAATATTCCGGAGGATTTCTGTCTGCCTGGAAATCGCCGCGGTGCAGCAGGAGCAGACTCTACCCTCTACGTGTGAGTGGAGTTTTATACCATGTGGAGTTTTACACTGTGAAGTTTTATACCATGTGGAGTTTTGTACCATGTAGAGTTTTATACCATGTGGAATTTTATACCATGTGGAGTTTTACACTGTGGAGTTTTATACCATGTGGAGTTTTACACTGTGTAGAGTTTTATACCATGTGCAATTTTATACCATGTGGAGTTTTATACTGGTAGTTTTAATACCATGTGGATGTTTATACTGTGTAGAGTTTTATACCATGTGCAATTTTATACCATGTGGAGTTTAACACTGTGTAGTTTTATACCATGTGGATTTTTATACTGTGTGGATTTTTTATACCGTAAGGAGTTTTATTCCATAGTGTCGCCCAGTACAGACCATCAAAAGTGAACAAAATCAGGTTTCAGAGAGGGGGGGGGGGGGGGGTGATCGGTCGAGGTCGGGGGCTGTGTGTGTCTTAATTTGGGGGTTTCACAGTATGTACAATGAAGACTCTGACAAAGGCCAGTGAAGGCAAAGGCAAGCTGACAGTATGTACAATGAAGACTCTGACAAAGGCCAGTGAAGGCAAAGGCAAGCTGACAGTATGTACAATGTAGACTGACAAAGGCCAGTGAAGGCAAAGGCAAGCTGACAGTATGTACAATGTAGACTGACAAAGGCCAGTGAAGGCAAAGGCAAGCTGACAGTATGTACAATGTAGACTGACAAAGGCCAGTGAAGGCAAAGGCAAGCTGACAGTATGTACAATGAAGACTCTGACAAAGGCCAGTGAAGGCAAAGGCAAGCTGACAGTTGTAGGTGAAGAGTTCCAGTGACCACAATGGGCTGCATTTCACACAAAAGCCCTTTTAAAATAAAAAATCTTATTTGACTTTTTCTCTTCTATTTTGCTTTTCAGTCACCTTGTGAGAAACTGGGCTCAAGTTGCCAAGTTAAATAGTGAGTCATGTTTGAATTTTGATTATCTTTATCAACAACTTCAGACTGATTACCTGCGTGAAAAATAACTACCTGAAGAACGTGTAGTGGGTGCACATCCATGATACTGGGTAACAGTTAAGGGACATGAGCACTCTGACAAAAGGTGTCAATAATCAAACTTAAACAGGCTTGTACACATACAAAAGACCTTTTTTCAATCAGATATTCCAAAGACAATAAATGGAAGGTTCTCAAGCAGCTATTTCATCACAACACATTGACAATTGACTGCGTGAAGTCAGTTAGTGTGCTTTGCGTACATTACAGAAGGAAACGAAACCAAGTGAAATCGGAAAGTCGTGTGTGTTTATCGCCGATCATTGATATTTTTGAAAGATCTATTGCTCAATTTATATTATTTTCTGTGTTTTTATTGGAAAAATGTGTCCTAACCTAACATCATGTGCCCCAACAAATGATCTTTGGAACAAAAACACCAGTGCATAGAAGTGAGAAGCTTTGTTATGTCCCACTTGCAAGCGCCATTTTGAGGCCATGCTTCGATAAACAAAAATAAAAATATCAAACAAATTCACAAACACAACTTTTTTTGCAAACTTATTTTATTTCATAAGACAAAGTTCTCATACATCACATGAAACCATCAACTGAGTCCAAGGCTTTGTGAGAGCAAGTTTATAGACCAGCAAAGTTAGTCACACACTGATTTTGTAACTGTTACCCAGTATCATGGACATGCACAGGTTGAAATATGTGAATCTGTGTAACTATGTTCTTGCTTGTTTTCCTGTTGAATTGTGTCAGTGTGTGTGTGTGTGTGTGTGTGTGTGTGTCTGTCTGTCTGTCTGTCTGTCTGTCTGTCTGTCTGTCTGTCTGTCTGTGTCTGTCTGTGTGTCTGTCTGTGTGTGTCAGGGCTAATTCCTCTCATCTGCAAATGTACAGCTTTTCAGAAATGTTAGTATTGAGAAAGTTATGAACGTGTTCAAATTCGCATCAGACTGCACCTTTTTGTGTAAATTTCAAAATGTACCTCCTTGACTTTCTTGTGTTTGGGATTTCTTCATTGGTAATGGTATCTGTGTATCTGCCAGTCTTGATGTATGTCTGTGACTGTTGGCAAGTGGTGTAGTTTTGTGTTGTTCACTGTTTTTATCATTATTTGTACTTGCGCTGTAATGTATTGACAGTCTACTGTCTCTGTCCTCAGCCACTGAAAGAGAAACACAGTTAGGAGAAACATTGAGGCCTGGAACTGAGCTCCCTAGTAAGTATTGGCTGTCTGCCTGCCTGGCTGTTGTCTGTCTGTCTATGTCTGTGTGTCTGTCTGTCTGTCTGTGTGTGTGTGTGTGTGTGTGTGTGTGTGTGTGTGTGTGTGTGTGTGTGTGTGTGTGTGTGTTCCCACATGTGTGTGTATATGTGTGTTTACACACAGAGCCTTTTTGACACAGTTAATATACTGTCCCATACTGTTTTGCATCAAGGTCTATGTTTGCCAAGGGAGGGCATTCTATTAGTACTCTGTATAACTTTGACCCTGTTCTTACTGCAGTCATGTCCCTTTTATGGTGAACCCAACATCAGTGCATTTTTGGACTGAAAATAAGAGACAGAGCCTGACATGGTTATTTTGCTTCAGTGAACTGCATCGAGTGTTTGCTCACCTAAACCTTGTGCTGTACAACGTTCTTACTTTGTCATGCTGCAGTACAGTACCTCTCATGAGAGGACAACTCCAAGTAACACCTCTTTTGTCCCTGTGTGTATTGTCTTCACCCGACATGTTTTCCCCCTCCATTTTCATCCCCCTCCATTTTCATCCCCCTCCATTTTCATCAGTTTATAAGTGTCCCATTGCTGGGCATTTTCGGGTCACTTTCTCCGAGTGGAAAGCTATCAGCAACAGAGTCATGCTCA
Organism: Littorina saxatilis; assembly: GCF_037325665.1. Taxonomy (NCBI): domain Eukaryota; kingdom Metazoa; phylum Mollusca; class Gastropoda; order Littorinimorpha; family Littorinidae; genus Littorina; species Littorina saxatilis. Next base: position 67,876,553 of record NC_090248.1, on the reverse strand, counting down.
CGGGTGTGTGCGTGTTTAGGTGTCATGAGCCACCTATACCTCTGGCATAATGTGTGACACAGTGGTGACACAGGGGTGGGACATGGCTATGATTTGTGAGCCTGCACACAAAGTTGACCTGTGGCCATCATGGCCTGGGTTTCAACCCACAGCCCGTGGATCACAAGGCCAATGCTCTACCAACTGAACTACACTTTCAAGTGGTCCTAAAGGTGTCCCTTCGTCACACAAATCAAAGGAAATATTTGTGTGTGTGTACTTTAATTTTGAATTTCAATGTCTGGTAGAAGGTTGTTTTGTCAAGCTCCCAGAGAATGGTGTTTTGTGGTGAATAACACTAATATTAAAAAGATTTGTTTGAAGATTATAATTCAGGAAACACTGTGTACAAGTGCTTGTTATAAATTTCCAGCAGTGAAACAAATGGCAGGACCAAAGGAGAAGCCCCTTGCCAAAAAGAAACCTGCAGACAGAGGTATAAGCTCCAAGGCTTGCAAGTCGACCGCCACTGCTGCCAAGAAGACGACCTCTGCAAAGGTCGGGAAGAAAGGGAAGAAAGGTGCAAAGGAAAAAGGACCTGTGCATGTGGTCTCAAAGAAAAAGGCCCCCAAGTCTGCTCTACGAACAGCCAGGATCAGTTGCAGAAGTATGGTTGTAGTCAACAAGGATTTATTTCTTTGGCAAATTTGCCGAAATGGCAGTACAAGTTTTGGGAATTTTCAAAAGTTTTTGGCAGTCCTTGTGCGTCTTCTTTCCCGTCTCGTAAAACTGTTTGGTAATAAGACCAAAATACTAAGTTTTCAGCGATTTGAAATCAGTTTTGGCATATCACTTGACTGCTAATACCAAAGAACATCTCTGACGAGAAAACAATGAATTTTGCATCCATGCAGAAAGTCTTATAAATCCTTGCATGCAGATATGTTCACAGTTGCAGACACACACCCCGGACAATACACATTCACACACACACACACACACGCACGCACGCATGCATGCACACACGCATGCATGCACACACACACACGCATGCACGCACGCATGCACGCACATGCACGCACATATGCACGCATGCATACACACACACACACACAAACACACACACGTGCGTGCGCACACACACTTTTATCTCTGTGTTTGTGTGTCTGTCATGCTCATTCTCACTATTCTCTTTCTGAAGAGTGAACAGGCCTAAACTTCATTAGCATAGCAAACAGATTCATTCAGAAACAATTTCAAGGATGCCTGTGAGTGTGTGTCAAAACTGTGAAGACTGACATAGAAGAGCTATGATTTGTTCTCTTAGTCATTCGCGGGTGTTTTTATTTCATCATCAATATGCATGATAAGTAAATGTAATAGCTTTGCATTTCTTTTCAACAGAGGCTGCCAAAAGGAAGGAGAGAAAGAGCGTCGGTAAGCTTTCATTCTTCTTTCTCTCGCTGTGTTCTCATGAGTAGAATGGGCCGATAGAATGATTTGATCATTTTCATTTGAGTGTCTCTGTTGGTGTGTTTGTATGCTTTTACAGAGAAAGCTCCATTCAGCCACTTCCATTGAAGACTTGCTTTTTGTTTAAGGACCTTGCTTTTCAGATTTCGTAGTCACAACCTCTGTAATTTACTTTCATATCAAGACTTTCTCCCTTTCAGTTTCGTAAAATTCCATCTTCCGCCGCCACTGATTTGACAAGTAAATCGAATAACTTCGGGACTGAAAATGAAATATGCTGATGGTAAATTCCGACGTTGGAGCTAGAAGGATTAAAATGTAAATGGCTGTGGAAGTGACATCCAGATATTTCCTGAGGGCGCATCGTCTTTGGAGGCTTCCGGCAGGTTGGCTTCCCGGTTTCCGGTTATGCCGACCAGCCTTTTTTGATTTAGGCAACTAATTGCTGAAAAAGTCGTTTGACTTGCCACGTGCTGTGGAGCGGTAGTGACGTCACACATGCCAGAGGGGAGATAACCCCTATGGACTGGCGTCCTTACCGACGCACTATTGCAGCACTTTTTTTGTGGGGTTGCTTCCCTTTGACGGATAGCGTATTTCAGACCTGTAGCATCTCAGACTGTGTCAATTCTTATATGTGATTCGGGTAATCAAATGAAAATTTATTATTAACATTTTTGAGTTTCGGCTCAACATCTCTGATGGAAACAGGCTTTACACGGGATAGACCATGCCTCCCCTTGGACACACACCAAGACTCAGCGGCCTGGCTGCCTGCTGTGGTCAGTTGATCAATTCATTCCTTAAAAAGCCACTGATGGCCTTTACGCAAATTGTTAATGAAAAACATTCCCACTGTGCAGAGAAAACGCCGGGGAATATAGTCAATTTTTGTACAGATTTTAGTCAAGCAGTATGTAAGAAATGTTAAGTCCTTTGTACTGGAAACTTGCATTCTCCCAGTAAGGTAATATATTGTACTACGTTGCAAGCCCCTGGAGCAAATTTTTGATTAGTGCTTTTGTGAACAAGAAACAATTAACAAGTGGCTCTATCCCATCTCCCCCCTTTCCCCGTCGCGATACAGCAGTCCCTGCAATGTACGGCCCCCGGCGTGAGCGGACACCTGACATGTACGGACACATTTGCTCGGCACGGAGTGTTTTCCTTCTATATTTGCCCCCCCTTAAACGGACACCTGCAAAACGTGGACGCGGACACTCATTTTCGGTCCCAAAAGCAGGTCATACCTCCAATGTACGGACAGACCATCGTCAAATTTTCACCACAACAAAATCGATAACAGAGCAGTCCGGCTCTTGGTACAAAGATCACAGCCGCAATGGTGTGATGACAGTCACTGATAACTTGAGTGCACGTGTACCCATCGTGTGTCTGTGTGTAACCTCTTTCATTGACAAGATACTCTTGTTTCCCCTCAGCCTTGACCAGTGAGTCGGTTGCCTAATCTATGAACCCTTCAGTTGTCTTGCTTTGTCAAAAGTTACGACACAGTCAACTGGTTTTGCTCTGAGTGAACAGTGCAGCTGGTCTCTCTGCCCACAGCCCCCAACAGTACATGGCTGGAGGGAGTGAGAGAGAGAAAGGGGGGGGGGTGGAGGGTTAGCTGGCTAAACTCTGTGGGGTGTCGATGTCCGGTGTCACCGCATGTCAGCAGGAAGAGCATTGGAGAGAAATAGAGAGGTGTACTCTTCCACACAATTTCCAAGCATCAGTTGTCACGGCTTGGGGTAGGCATTAGTGAGGGAGAGTGGGAGCTGTGTTATGTACAGTGTATTTCCGACTGAAGAGTGAAAAGTCACTGCCATGCCACATGATCGGCATGCAGTCAATAAAGCCAGACAAGAAACAAATAAATTACTTGATTATGACATGCAGCTCTATCTGCTGCTATTTATTCAAACTGGTTTTCAAGCTTATTCTTGCAAAGCATCTGCACACGCTCCTCTGTGCTGTGTTTGTGTGGCTGCTTTCGTATGTCAGAGCATGGTGAGTGTGTTCACTGCCTTGAGGATTTATTTTATCTCTTCTTTTCAACACTTTTCATACAAATCATTTTTACAGAACGAAGTTTAAAGAAGTATTAGGAGTTTATTGTTATTGTTTAGTAGCCACAAGAAGTGATTAGCATAGACTCAATCCTGTTGTTTGTGTGTCTCTGTGTGCCCCGGAGTGTATGGGGGAGGGGGTGGTGTGGTCACCCCTCCCGTGACCGGACACCTGCAATGTACGGACAGTTTTGCTATGGCCCAAGGGTGTCCGTTCATGAGAGGGACTGCTGTATAACCTTTGTGGTTGAAAACGACGTTAAACACCAAATAAAGAAAGAAACGCCTGGCCTGTTCAGATTTGGTCGGTGAGCAAGTGAAGGGATTGTCTTATCCCATGTATTTATTTATTTATTATTTATTAAGGAGATTTCTATAGCGCATAACTAAAAGCACTATGTTTTTTGGTCGGTGAGGGATTGTCTCATCCCATGTAACAGCCTGTTCAGATTTGGTCGGTGAGCAAGTGGAGGGATTGTCTCATCCCATGTAACAGCCTGTTCAGATTTGGTCGGTGAGCAAGTGAAGGGATTGTCTCATCCCATGTAACAGCCTGTTCAGATTTGGATTGGATTGGATTGGATAAGATTTACAGTCCAGTGAGGTTACCCTCATGGAAATTCGGGCTGCTTTCTCCCCAGGGAAAGTGAGCTGCCATACATACGGCGCTACCCATATATTTTTTTTTCTGCATGCGTGTATTCATGTTTCCTGAGACTTAATGCCGTGTGAGATGGAATTTTTTTTTTTTTACTTTATTCCAAGTCCCACGGGTATTTGATGGACATTTTTATCTATGCCTATACAATTTTGCCAGGAAAGACCCTTTTGTCAATCGTGGGATCTTTAACGTGCACACCCCAATGTAGTGTACACGAAGGGACCTCGGTTTTTCATCTCATCCGAAAGACTAGCACTTGAACCCACCACCTAGGTTAGGAAAGGGGGGAGAAAATTGCGGCCTGACCCAGGCCTGAACACGCAACCTCTCGCTTCCGAGCGCAAGTGCGTTACCACTCGGCCACCCTTATCCCATGTAACAGCCTGTTCAGATTTGGTCGGTGAGCAAGTGGAGGGATTGTCTCATCCCATGTAACAGCCTGTTCAGATTTGGTCGGTGAGCAAGTGGAGGGATTGTCTTATCCCATGTAAACAGCCTGTTCAGATTTGGTCGGTGAGCAAGTGGAGGGATTGTCTCATCCCATGTAACAGCCTGTTCAGATTTGGTCGGTGAGCAAGTGAAGGGATTGTCTTATCCCATGTAACAGGCTGTTCAGATTTGGTCGGTGAGCAAGTGGAGGGATTGTCTTATCCCATGTAACAGCCTGTTCAGATTTGGTCGGTGAGCAAGTGGAGGGATTGTCTTATCCCATGTAACAGCCTGTTCAGATTTGGTCGGTGAGCAAGTGGAGGGATTGTCTTATCCCATGTAACAGCCTGTTCAGATTTGGTCGGTGAGCAAGTGGAGGGATTGTCTCATCCCATGTAACAGCCTGTTCAGATTTGGTCGGTGAGCAAGTGGAGGGATTGTCTCATCCCATGTAACAGCCTGTTCAGATTTGGTCGGTGAGCAAGTGGAGGGATTGTCTTGGGGCGGGGATATAGCTCAGTTGGTAGCGCGCTGGATTTGTATTCAGTTGGCCGCTGTCAGCGCGAGTTCGATCCCAGGTTCGGCGGAAATTTATTTCACAGAGTCAACTTTGTGTGCAGACTCTCTTCGGTGTCCGAACCACCCCCCGTGTATACTACATTGGGTGTGCACGTTAAAGATCCCACGATTGACAAAAGGGTCTTTCCTGGCAAAATTGCTTAGGCACAGTTAATAATTGTCTACCATACCCGTGTGACTTGGAATAAGGCCGTGAAAGGTAAATATGCGCCGACATGGCTGCAATCTACTGGCCGTATAAAATTTCATCTCACACGGCATTACTGCAGAGCGCCTAGAACTGTACCCACGGAATATGCGCGATATAAGCTTCATTGATTGATTGATTGATTATCCCATGTAACAGCCTGTTCAGATTTGGTCGGTGAGCAAGTGGAGGGCTGGTCTTATCCCATGTAACAGCCTGTTCAGATTTGGTCGGTGAGCAAGTGGAGGGCTGGTCTTATCCCATGTAACAGCCTGTTCAGATTTGGTCGGTGAGCAAGTGGAGGGATTGTCTTATCCCATGTAACAGCCTGTTCAGATTTGGTCGGTGAGCAAGTGGAGGGATTGTCTCATCCCATGTAACAGCCTGTTCAGATTTGGTCGGTGAGCAAGTGGAGGGATTGTCTCATCCCAAGTAACAGCCTGTTCAGATTTGGTCGGTGAGCAAGTGAAGGAATTGTCTCATCCCATGTAACAGCCTGTTCAGATTTGAGACGGCGAGACAAATTGTTTACACGAGAAAGAGCGTGCCTTTGAATGCAAAAAGTTTGAGTTTACTTGATGATGTTGGTGGTTCCACAGCGCCCCTGATCCTGGATGAGACGGATGTGCAGGCCAACAGTTTGAAGACTGTCGGGAGACGCAGGTTCTCTTTGAAGGAAGGGAGTGTGGTGAGTATGGTTCAGTGTGCTTGCTTGTCATTTGTGTGTAGCACGTGCATGATCTCTTTTCCGTTTTTACTTACTGTCCGTTATGCCGGTTAGCATGTAGGGCAGCAAGGAAGGACCTCCACTCCTGTGTGTTTTGGGCCAGTCGTCTGGATGGTAATCCCACGTATAGGTCAGGGTTCTTTTCAGTTCATTTCATACTTTTTCGTGCCGTCGCTTGAAAACTCAGGCCACTTTCTGGCAGAGGAAAGCTAGCAGTATCAAGAGTCATTGTGCTTTCCTTCTGCTTGACACAGAAAGGGCGACAGACTGAACATGAATGTCAAACAATGATTAGAATAAGTGATGCAATTTCAGCGATTATGTTGACCACACGATCCAGGAGGTGGTCAGCATGACACACAGAGAGAGGGTGTGTTGGTGCCAATTTATAAGAACCGTCACTGCTGATGACACACAGAGAGAGTGTGTGTTGGTGCCAATTTATAAGAACCGTCACTGCTGATGACACACAGAGAGTGTGTGTTGGTGCCAATTTATAAGAACCGTCACTGCTGATGACACACAGAGAGAGGGTGTGTTGGTGTCAATTTATAAGAACCGTCACTGCTGATGACACACAGAGAGAGTGTGTGTTGGTGCCAATTTATAAGAACCGTCACTGCTGATGACACACAGAGAGTGTGTGTTGGTGTCAATTTATAAGAACCGTCACTGCTGATGACACACAGAGAGTGTGTGTTGGTGCCAATTTATAAGAACCGTCACTGCTGATGACACACAGAGAGAGGGTGTGTTGGTGCCAATTTATAAGAACCGTCACTGCTGATGACGCACAGAGAGAGGGTGTGTTGGTGCCAATTTATAAGAACCGTCACTGCTAGGAATCTTCCTCTTCTACATTTGTGTACGGCAATTACCCTGTGCACTAGGGGACACGAGTGTGTTTTCAATGTGTATGGCCTTTTTTCCCCACCATTTTGGCAGTCATACTCTGTGTTCAGGAGTTGCATGGTGGGTGTTTTCATGTTTCTATAACCTAGCAAAGTCAGATATGGATTACAAGATCTTTTCCATGTTTATTTGATCTTGCGCATGTATGTACGCACGAAGGGGAATAAGGTGTGCACATAAGTTGACCTTTGAAATTGGAAAAAATTCCCCACTCTGAACCCTCCTGGTGCATCTGGGTTTCGAGCTCGGAAGCTTTTGTGCGAATCTACGGTAAGAATGTTTGGCTACATATTTCAGGTGATGCTGGGGAAGGTGGCCCTTCACTTCCTGGTCGGCATTCGTCCCGGCCCGCTCCAACGCAGGTACTACTCAGCCATCAGAGACATCATTCACCAACGCTTTGGGGTAAGTATCTCAAGGGAGCCACGTCTTTGCCTCTGTCGTTGTAGTGTGCAAATATTTCTTGTACTTGCGCAGTATACAACTTACATGCACGCTGCAGATTGTGGTCTCTTTTTTTCTGAGACTAGGAACAGACTGACTGTATGTAACCTTTCTCATGAAAAAAAACCCCAACTTTTTTTGTATCTTGAACAAGAAATGCCTGTGTGGTGCATATCATAACATTGCGCAACAATTAACATAATTCTGTATGGAACGAGAAAAATGTCACCTTACATCATTGCACAGCTCATCGGGGGGTCCAAATATTTTGTCCAGATTGTTAGAGAAATGTGAAGTCTGTGACCCGCAATAGACAATCTTCAAAAATAACTCTGTCAGGATTTGCAAGCGTTGTGGAAGAGTTGTGCCCCTTACCTCGTATAAACAGGAAACTTGTTGTCGACCAGTTAAAGCCAACGATCACAGCAATGAACTGACTGCTATGTGTAAGGGGCGCAACTCTTCCACAACGCTTGCAAATCCTGACAGAGTTATTTCCGGAAAACGTCTAATGTCCTTTTCAATAGTAAAATACAAGAAACAGTGTTTCAGGATTTACTGACTTTTTTCTTTTCATTGCAGGAACGGTCTGCTGACAAGACAATTTTCAGCATTCAGTCGTTCATCATGCGGCAGATGCACAACCGTGACGTCAGGCTCAACCTGGCTCAGCATCTCATGCGCGTCAGGCAAGACAAGGTGAAGTTACAAGAAGAAGAAAAGAAAAAAAGGAAAAGAGAATGACTGTTTTAAACACATGTGTGTGAGTGGAAATGAATATGTGTGTGTGTGTGTGTGTGTGTGGGGGGGGTTAGAGTGTGTGTGTGTGTGTGGGTGTGTGTGGGGGGGGGTTAGAGAGTGTGTGTGTGTGTGTGTGTGTGTGTGTGTGTGTGTGTGTATGTGCACGTGTGTGTGTCTGTCTGTCTGTCTGTCTGTCTGTCTGTCTGTCTGTCTGTCTGTCTGTCTGTCTGTCTGTCTGTCTGTGTTTGTCTACGCATGTGTGTGTGTGTGCATGTGTGTATGTGTGTGTGTGTCTGTCCAGCCTGTCTGTTTATGTCCGTCTGCATGTGTGTGTTTGTGTGTGTGTGCGTGTGTATGTGCATGCATGTGTGTGTCTGCATGTGTACATGTGTGCTTGTGTGTGTGTGTGTGTGTGTGTGTGTCTGCGTGTGTGTGTGTGTGTGTGTGTGTGTGTGTGCTTTTGCTTTCCTGTTCAAAGAATCCTTTCTTGTCTCAGCTAGCTCTAACATTGCTTGTCTCATTAGTCACTGCCTGATCCTCATCTAAAATCATGGAATTTATTCCCAAGAGTCAATTTTGTGCAGACTCTTCCAAGTGTATCAAAAACTGTTTAGCTAAAGATACCAAACTGACTGTGACAGTCATTTAAAACAGGAATGTAACAAGCATACAGGATTAAAAAACAACCTATCCCCCCCCCCCTTCTTCCTCTCAAAAACAACAACCCACCCCTACCAACCATGCAAACAAACACAAATAGACACCCCCAAAACAACAACCCACCCCTACCAACCATGCAAACAGACACAAATAGACACCCCCAAAACAACAACCCACCCCTACCAACCATGCAAACAAACACAAATAGACACCCCCAAAACAACAACCCACCCCTACCAACCATGCAAACAAACACAAATAGACACCCCCAAAACAACAACCCACCCCTACCAACCATGCAAACAAACACAAATAGACACCCCCAAAACAACAACCCACCCCTACCAACCATGCAAACAGACACAAATAGACACCCCCAAAACAACAACCCACCCCTACCAACCATGCAAACAGACACAAATAGACACCCCCAAAACAACAACCCACCCCTACCAACCATGCAAACAGACACAAATAGACACCCCCAAAACAACAACCCACCCCTACCAACCATGCAAACAAACTCAAATAGACACCCCCAAAACAACAACCCACCCCTACCAACCATGCAAACAGACACAAATAAACACCCCCAAAACAAAACAAACCCACAAGAAAATTAGAAATAAAGAAAAAATGACCCGAAACAATCATATTTGCTGTTTGGCGTTTCAGGAGTTTATGGCCAAGTTTAGCCCGCACGTCATCCGCAGCGACCAAAAGTTGCCCAGCGAGCAGGACTTCTACGCTGTTCTCATGGACATGATGAACGACCTTCTGGACAAGTATCAAGGGTAAACTCATGCTGTTATTATTTGGGGCCCGTGTAGCTCAGGTGGTAGAGCAGTGGACTCGTGATTCTAGGGTTATGGATTCCAATCCAAGCCGGGACAGACAACTTAATGTGCAGACTCAGAGACGGCATCCATGTCCCACCCCTGTGTCACATCAGTGGCATGTAAAAGACCTTGGTCATTGTGCCAGAAGTGCAGGTGGCTGGTTACACCTAAACACACATTCAACTGGGTCTCTCATCTAAAGTCAGGGTAACACCCGGGAACATGGCCCTTATTGCTTTGCCCTGGGGGCATAAAACTGCTCTCTTGCCTTTGTTGTTACATGCCCCTTATTGCTTTGCCCTGGGGGCATAAAACTGCTCTCTTGCCTTTGTTGTTACATGCCCCTTATTGCTTTGCCCTGGGGGCATAAAACTTCTCTCTTGCCTTTGTTGTTACATGCCACTTATTGCTTTGCCATGGGGGCATAAAACTTCTCTCTTGCCTTTGTTGTTACATGCCCCTTATTGCTTTGCCCTGGGGGCATAAAGCTTCTCTCTTGCCTTTGTTGTTACATGCCCCTTATTGCTTTGCCCTGGGGGCATAAAACTGCTCTCTTGCCTTTGTTGTTACATGCCCCTTATTGCTTTGCCATGGGGGCATAAAACTGCTCTCTTGCCTTTGTTGTTACATGCCACTTATTGCTTTGCCATGGGGCATAAAACTTCTCTCTTGCCTTTGTTGTTACATGCCCCTTATTGCTTTGCCATGGGGGCATAACACTTCTCTCTTGCCTTTGTTGTTACATGCCCCTTATTGCTTTGCCATGGGGGCATAAAACTGCTCTCTTGCCTTTGTTGTTACATGCCCCTTATTGCTTTGCCGTGGGGGCATAAAACTTCTCTCTTGCCTTTGTTGTTACATGCCCCTTATTGCTTTGCCATGGGGGCATAAAGCTGCTCTCTTGCCTTTGTTGTTACATGCCCCTTATTGCTTTGCCATGGGGGCATAACACTTCTCTCTTGCCTTTGTTGTTACATGCCCCTTATTGCTTTGCCATGGGGGCATAAAACTGCTCTCTTGCCTTTGTTGTTACATGCCCCTTATTGCTTTGCCATGGGGGCATAAAGCTGCTCTCTTGCCTTTGTTGTTACATGCCCCTTATTGCTTTGCCATGGGGGCATAACACTTCTCTCTTGCCTTTGTTGTTACATGCCCCTTATTGCTTTGCCATGGGGGCATAAAACTGCTCTCTTGCCTTTGTTGTTACATGCCCCTTATTGCTTTGCCATGGGGGCATAAAACTGCTCTCTTGCCTTTGTTGTTACATGCCCCTTATTGCTTTGCCGTGGGGGCATAAAACTGCTCTCTTGCCTTTGTTGTTACATGCCCCTTATTGCTTTGCCGTGGGGGCATAACACTTCTCTCTTGCCTTTGTTGTTACATGCCCCTTATTGCTTTGCCATGGGGGCATAAAACTTCTCTCTTGCCTTTGTTGTTACATGCCACTTATTGCTTTGCCATGGGGGCATAAAACTGCTCTCTTGCCTTTGTTGTTACACGCCCCTTATTGCTTTGCCATGGGGGCATAAAACTGCTCTCTTGCCTTTGTTGTTACATGCCCCTTATTGCTTTGCCATGGGGGCATAAAACTGCTCTCTTGCCTTTGTTGTTACATGCCCCTTATTGCTTTGCCATGGGGGCATAAAACTGCTCTCTTGCCTTTGTTGTTACATGCCCCTTATTGCTTTGCCATGGGGGCATAAAACTGCTCTCTTGCCTTTGTTGTTACATGCCACTTATTGCTTTGCCATGGGGGCATAAAACTTCTCTCTTGCCTTTGTTGTTACATGCCGCTTATTGCTTTGCCATGGGGGCATAAAACTGCTCTCTTGCCTTTGTTGTTACATGCCACTTATTGCTTTGCCATGGGGGCATAAAACTTCTCTCTTGCCTTTGTTGTTACATGCCCCTTATTGCTTTGCCATGGGGGCATAAAACTGCTCTCTTGCCTTTGTTGTTACATGCCCCTTATTGCTTTGCCCTGGGGGCATAACACTTCTTTGCCTGTTGTTGCTTTCTCTCAGCACTGCACCATGCATTATGTGTCTTAGTGGATTTGCTTGAATCTGAAAAATGTGTTCTGGTCCTTGCTCATGGCTGCGTGGTCATCACATAGTCATGTTATAGCATTGTGCAACATTGTGTGACAGCTTAGATGAGACACTTGACTTGGAAAAATTAGTCTTGCTTGGTCTGAGTGGTTGAAAATACAACAAATCTCAATTTCAACCAATCAGACCCAGCGGCTGGGTACCACCTCGTTGGGTGGAAACCAGTTTCTCTTCCTGCACCTGAGCCCTCGATCCCACTGAGGGTCTTCGCTGTCTTCAGTGACAATGGAGATTTCAGAATCCCATGTCTGTTAGACATCAAAACAAAAAGAAAACCTAACAGCAACCAGTTCAGGTAAGCGCTTTATCAAATTTTCGTCCGACGGTCGCTGTCTTCGCCAGGATGGTAAGGATAAGTTAAGAATGATGGCATGCGATGTACAGTGTCTTTACGATTGATGTTACTGGGCTCCCCACGGACGGTAAGGATAAGTTAAGAATGATGGCACGCGATGTACAGTGTCTTTACGATTGATGTTACAGGGCTCCCCTCTTAGTGGGTCCCGGGACCCCCACTTTCAATTTGTAAAGGGTCCATGGACTTCCACTGCAAAATGTTAAAGGGTTCCAAGGGTCCAAAAGGATTGCGTGACCACAATGTTTTATAAGTACACTTGGACTTTCAGCTTTTGGACCCTTGGAACCCTGTACAATTTTGCAGTGGGAGTCCATTGTTTGTCCTGTTTCTATTGTTTCGTCGGGGCCCTAGCTGTTGCTGCGCTAGGTAGCACTGGGTGGTAGGCTAGCCCCCAGCCCAGGGCCTGAAAGTGGGCGCCACGGCAAGTAGCGAAAAGCAATAGCTTGCCTACCAACCCACCCCTTTTTGATTTTCGTCGGTACACTATCCACTTTATCTTTCACTCTAGGGAAAGTAGGCGTACCAACCAAATTGAGGATAGTTGCCCTGTACAGGGATTTTCCTCACTAACTTGAAGAAGAAGAAGAAGTGTATTGTGTACAACAGCTGACGATTGCAGTCTGAAGAGGCGTCTACGGTACACATGATAAAATAAAGGAAATTTAGTGCGGTCCGAGACCCCCTCCATACATTTCTAGTACGTCTTTTCGGCTTCCAGTGCGTATATGATGCAGGGATGATGCAGGGATGATGCAGGGATGATGCAGGGATGATGCAGGGATGATGCAGGGATGATGCAGGGATGATGCAGGGATGATGCAGGGATGATGCGGGGATGATGCGGGGATGATGCAGGGATGATGCAGGGATGATGCAGGGATGCGCACTGTGGGGAGCCCTGTATTACTTGCCTTGTCTGTGTCAGGTTTGAGGAGTGCTTGCACAGGAGTACGGGGCTGAGGGCGGCCACGGTGCAGAGCCTGCAGGACTACGAGCTGCTGGTCTACAGTGTATTTAATATTGATATTACGTCCCATGTCTGTGTCAGGTTTGTGGAGTGCGTGCACAGGAGCACAGGGCAGAGCCTGCAGGGCAGCCTGCAGGACTACGAGCTGCTGGTCTACAGTGTATTTAATATTGATATTACGTCCCATGTCTGTGTCAGGTTTGTGGAGTGCGTGCACAGGAGCACAGGACATAGCCTGCAGGACTACGAGATGCTGGTCTACAGTGTATTTAATATTGATATTACGTCCCATGTCTGTGTCAGGTTTGTGGAGTGCGTGCACAGGAGCACAGGGCTGCGGGCGGCCACTGTGCAGAGTCTGCAGGACTACGAGATGCTGGTCGGCCAGGACCCCCTGCTGTCAGGCACCAAGGAGATCACCGTCCACTGGAAGGACGTCAAGTCTGACCTTGACATTTGGGGTGTCGTTCTGCGCAACTTTCACCTGGTGGGTTATGTTGGTGTTGTTAGGGAGTGGTTGGAAGGACAGGGCTAACACTTTCACCTGGTGGGTTATGTTGGTGTTGTTAGGGAGTGGTTGGAAGGACAGGGCTAACACTTTCACCTGGTGGGTTATGTTGGTGTTGTTAGGGAGTGGTTGGAAGGACAGGGCTAACACTTTCACCTGGTGGGTTATGTTGGTGTTGTTAGGGAGTTGTTGGAAGGACAGGGCTAAAAATTTCACCTGGTGGGTTATGTTGGTGTTGTTAGGGAGTGGTTGGAAGGACAGGGCTAACACTTTCACCTGGTGGGTTATGTTGGTGTTGTTAGGGAATGGTTGGAAGGACAGGGCTAACACTTTCACCTGGTGGGTTATGTTGGTGTTGTTAGGGAGTGGTTGGAAGGACAGGGCTAACACTTTCACCTGGTGGGTTATGTTGGTGTTGTTTGGGAATGGTTGGAAGGACAGGGCTAACACTTTTGAAGTTCTCGCCGGAAATCCAGTTTTTGAAAACTTTTAAAACCGGAAAATCCGGTTTCTTGAAGTAAAAATTTTTTTTTCTTTTTTAGTTTGGATGGTTGATGGAGGAAAAATGTGTATTACTTTATAATTTATTAACATATATTTTGGTACCAGGAGAGGCTGTTCTTTGCCTCTACGTGATAAAATCAAAAAGCCTCAGCTTCTGGGGAGCAACCTGCCGCCGTGGACCCTGGCCTTTCAGGGTTTTCACTTTTTTTTTGTGTTAGCCCTGGAAGGATAAGGATAAGTATAAAATAGGGATACAATATCATATAGTCCTGTGAGGTTACCCCCAATAAAATTTGGGTTGATTTCTCATGGGTGAAAGCGAGCTGCCATTTATTTATTTTTTTCTGTATGCCTGTATTCGTGTATTCGTGTTTCCAAGCCCTGATATTTTTGCTGTGAACTTGGGTTCTTTATCATGCGCTTGCTGTTGGGACACTGAGGAGAGTCTGCACAAAGTTGTCTCATCGAACGCTGAAGAAGATTCTCGAAAATAAATCCCTGCCGAACGTGGGGATCGAACCCACACTGATAGTGACAACTGGTTTTTGAAGCCAGCCCCACTACTGACTGAACTATTCGCCCGCCCCGCAAGAAGTGATGTGAAGTTTTGTTGGCACTAAGGCGCTTGTGAGCCTTTGTGTGTGCTGGTACACTGACATACACACACTTACATGCACACATACAGAAATAATACATGCACCCCCTCACACATGCAGGGTTTCATTTAAATCTGAAAATGTCCCATCACAATTCCCTACAGGGCGTCAAAGGGCGCATTGAGATTACGTACCACTGCGCCACCAAATGTACACTTTACATCGGATTACACACACACACACATTTACAGATAACACGATTTAGCGGCTAATTCTCAGATGGCACCATATTGCACCATTTTGCATCTTTGGTCAAAAACTCGTACAGGCCTCTTTGGCGCTTCTTGCCTTTGACTTTGTCCCATCGGAATTTGGTTGAGGGGAACAAATGTCCCATTGCCTTTTTCTCTTAGGCTTAAACCCTGCACATGTACACATACAGAAATAATACACGCACGCCCTCACACATGTACACACACAGAAATAATACATGCACGCCCTCACACATGTACACACACAGAAATAATACACGTATGCCCTCACACATGTACACACACAGAAATAATACACGCACGCCCTCACACATGTACACACAGAAATAATACACGCACACCCTCACACAAGTACACACACAGAAATAATACACGCACGCCCTCACACATGTACACACAGAGAAATAATACACGCACGTCCTCACACATGTACACACACAGAAATAATACACGCACGCCCTCACACATGTACACACACAGAAATAATACACACATGCCCTCACACATGTACACACAGAAATAATACACGCACGCCCTCACACATGTACACACACAGAAATAATACACGCACGCCCTCACACATGTACACACACAGAAATAATACACGCACGCCCTCACACATGTACACACACAGAAATAATACACGCACGCCCTCACTTATGTACACACACAGAAATAATACACGCACGCCCTCACACATGTACACACACAGAAATAATACATGCACGCCCTCACACATGTACACATGTGTTTTGTGATATTTTGTAGAGCCACATGCTCAGCACGTGGGACAAGCAGAGTCGTAACTACGAGATGTTCGCCACGCTTCGTCAGTACCCAGAAAACATTGTCAGCAACTCATTCAACGAGCTGCTCAACACACGCATGGTGTCCAAGAACAAGGTGAGTTGACCTGGCAGTGGAGCCTCCCTTTTCAGACTCTCCACTTTAAGACTCCCTCCTTTTTAAGACCCTCCTTTCTCAGATGTTCTGTTCATAACCTCTGTAAATTTACCTCCATTTTAAGACTCCCTCCTTTTTAAGACCTCAATTTCTACGATTTCTGAAGGTCTTATAAGGGGGGTTCCAGTGTTCAGTGAAAACCCCACCTTTTATCACCTCGAAACGTCGGAGAAAATCAGTCTCCTGTTTATCAGTGACAAGATATGGTGAGCGAAGCAATCACATGATGTGTGGCACCAGTTCCTGCTGGCGGTGGAAGCAATCACATGATGTGTGGCACCAGTTTCTGCTGGCGGTGGAAGCAATCACATGATGTGTGGCACCAGTTGCTGCTGGCAGTGGAAGCAATCACATGATGTGTGGCACCAGTTGCTGCTGGCGGTGGAAGCAATCACATGATGTGTGACCAGTTGCTGCTGGCGGTGGAAGCAATCACAAGATGTGTGGCACCAGTTCCTGCTGGCGGTGGAAGCAATCGCATGATGTGTGGCACCAGTTGCTGCTGGCGGTGGAAGCAATCACATGATGTGTGGCATCAGTTCCTGCTGGCGGTGGAAGCAATCACATGATGTGTGGCACCAGTTGCTGCTGGCGGTGGAAGCAATCACATGATGTGTGGCAGCAGTTCCCGCTGGCGGTGGAAGCAATCACATGATGTGTGGCAGCAGTTCCCGCTGGCGGTGGAAGCAATCACATGATGTGTGGCAGCAGTTCCCGCTGGTGATGGAAGCAATCACATGATGTGTGACACCAGTTGCTGCTGGCGGTGGAAGCAATCACATGATGTGTGGCACCAGTTCCTGCTGGCGGTGGAAGCAATCGCATGATGTGTGGCACCAGTTGCTGCTGGCGGTGGAAGCAATCACATGATGTGTGGCACCAGTTTCTGCTGGCGGTGGAAGCAATCACATGATGTGTGGCACCAGTTGCTGCTGGCGGTGGAAGCAATCACATGATGTGTTGCACCAGTTCCTGCTGGCAGTGGAAGCAATCACATGATGTGTGGCACCAGTTCCTGCTGGCGGTGGAAGCAATCACATGATGTGTGGCACCAGTTGCTGCTGGCGGTGGAAGCAATCACATGATGTGTGACACCAGTTGCTGCTGGCGGTGGAAGCAATCACATGATGTGTGGCACCAGTTCCTGCTGGCGGTGGAAGCAATCACATGATGTGTGGCACCATTTGCTGCTGGCGGTGGAAGCAATCACATGATGTGTGGCACCAGTTGCTGCTGGCGGTGGAAGCAATCACATGATGTGTGGCACCAGTTCCTGCTGGCGGTGGAAGCAATCACATGATGTGTGGCACCAGTTCCTGCTGGCGGTGGAAGCAGGGGCAGGGGATAGGAACACAGTGGGATTCCCTTGTAAGACCCTCCAGTTTAAGACTCCCCCCTTGTTTACAACCATGTTTTGTTTAGATTTTCTGTTCAGAGCCTCTGTAAGACCTGATTTTGTCAGATTTTTTGATGTCTTTAAAGGGGGTTCCACTGTACATGTTTTTTTGCTGAATCTCTGGTTTCTCCGTTTCATTTTGTTTTAATCTCTTTTTTTGTATGTGGTGTTGGTGGTGTATGTGGTGTTGGTGGTGCTGGTGGTGTTGGTGGTGGGGGTGGTGGTGGTGGTGTATGTGGTGTTGGTGGTGTATGTGGTGGTGCTGGTGGTGTTGGTGGTGGGGGTGGTGTTGGTGGTGTATGTGGTGTTGGTGGTGTATGTGGTGTTGGTGGTGTTTAGTTTTTTGTCTCAACTGTTGAATTTTTCTTGCAAGTTTTTATTTTATTTTTAATTTCAGGGTTTCCCTTACACTGCTCAGAATCCCTATGGCAACAGTCGATTCTTGCTGCATTCAAGGTAAGTGCAGTGTAGTGCAAGAAATGGTTGTGTCTGGCACTTAACTCTTGGTTCTTTTTCCTCTGTGTCCTCTTGTGTGTAGCATGTGTGTGTGTGTGTGTGTGTGTGAATGTGTGTGGGTCCAATCTTAATAACAGCAGCAATACACATTTAAAAACAAATAAACTTTAAATAAATGCAACACAATCACGTACACAATACACAATTCAAATGACTCTATCGTTATCAACAACAATCTCAGATGTTCGCTACACAAATGATGGGACACACACGCACACACCTACGCACTCACACACACAGGCACGTGCGGGCACAAACAAACGCTCAGCAGGGCAAAATACCAAAAGGAAAACCTCTTAACATATGCCAGGCTATTTACAATGCTACACAATGTAAGGGGGAAGAATTATGTTTATTTTCAATTTCAGGGTTTCCCAACTTGCTGTTGTTGTCTGTATTTAGAGCACTTATAGACCTCTTTCTTACTTTGTATTTAATCTTGTTGATTAACTGTGTGACGATCGACCTGACCTGTTCATTTGCTTTCGTAGACATTTGCTGTGCAAGACCCAGAACAACTGCCCTGAAGACCTCTGCACCACTGGCATTGAACTGCTCCTCTCTATCGCCGCCAAACAAAAGCTTGCCGCAGAAACATCACGAAGAGGTCAAGCTGAAGGTCAAACTGCAAGCACAAGTCAAGGTCAGGAAGGTGACAAGGAAGTATTCTGTGAGCTGCCTCAAGGGATTGCGACTCCCGGTCACTTGGCTGTGGCCATTGGTTTGACCGCCACAAGAAAGGTAGAGTTATGCTTGATACTAACCTGGCAACACATACGATTTCATTGTATTTTGTACGCGTGATTGTCTAGAATACGATCAGTACGGTCAGTGGAAAAAAAATACAAGAAGAAAAATTCCTGGACTACTTTTCTTCACAAGCACAGATATACTTGAATGAATCACATCCGTTTCTGTTCTAGCAGTAGAACTCATTATCCTTTATAAGGCAATGTGAGGCACTAAAATTACCAAAATTAAACTTGAAGAATACATGGAATAACTTAGTTTTCTGGGTAGTTATTGAAGTGACTATTATTATGAAAATAAAAAATTGTGAATACTAAATGACATAGACTGCCGTTGCTATGGAAACTGGCTTAAAAAGCGCCATATTGGATTTCTAGGAAATGGTTTTACCGCAACATCATACATCAGAAATGCATAATATTTGGCACAAAGATACATATGACTTATATCTATAGAACGATATTTTGACAAAAGACTACAGTTGAATTTAAATTCATTTTTGAAATAAGGATTAATGAATATGCGGTTAGAAATTCATTGATCCTTATTACAAAAAATTATTTAAATTCAACTGTAGTCTTCAGTGAAAATGTTGTTCTATTTGATTGTATATGTACAAGTCATGTGTATCCTTGTGCCAAATATTATGCATTTCTGACGTATGATGTTGCTGTAAAACCGTTTCCTATAAATCCAATATGGCGGTTGTTTCCATAGCAACAGCAGTCTGTGTCCATTAGTATTTACATGGGGCGGGGATGTAGCTCAGTCGGTAGCGCGCTGGATTTGTATCCAGTTGGCCGCTGTCAGCGTGAGTTCGTCCCCACGTTCGGCGAGAGATTTATTTCTCAGAGTCAACTTTGTGTGCAGACTCTCCTCGGTGTCCGAACACCCCCGTGTGTACACGCAAGCACAAGACCAAGTGCGCACGAAAAAGATCCTGTAATCCATGTCAGAGTTCGGTGGGTTATAGAAACACGAAAATACCCAGCATGCTTCCTCCGAAAACGGCGTATGGCTGCCTAAATGGCGGGGTAAAAAACGGTCATACACGTAAAATTCCACTCGTGCAAAAAACACGAGTGAACGTGGGAGTTTCAGCCCACGAACGCAGAAGAAGAAGAAGAAGAAGTATTTACATTTTTTTCATTTATTTTTATGTCTCTTCAATATCTACCCAGAAAACTAGGTTATTCCATGTATTCTCCAAGTTTCATTTTACTGCCGCACATTACCTTCACTTTCCACAGATACACCTGAAGGAATCACATATCACTGTTTCTGATCCAGAAATGGAACTCTCACATTCTTATTTACCTTTCCACAGATGCACTTGAAGGAATCACAGCATTGTTTTGGTTCTAGCAGTAAGACTCATTGACCTTCACCTTTCCACAGATTCGCCTGAAGGTGGAGATGGGGCCCAACATGGTTCACTTTGGCAGCGACGTCTCCAGCATGGTGCTCAACAAGCCAGACTCTGGAGGGCAGAAAACAAGCATGAAACGGAAGCAAACTTTGTCTGGACACAAGCCCAACACAGGCAGTTATGGTGAGGATGACCCGGTCAGGGCGGAGACAGTGACCGCTACCCAGGAAGGTGTGCCAGCGAAGAAAGCCAGGACCGACGAAGGTGAGCTGCTAATGTGACTTTTGTTGTTGAGGTTGTAAAAAAGATACATACTATCAAGATTAAAAAACAAACTATATAATTTTTGGTTTTAAATGTCTCTTTTTGACACTCCCTTTCGTCAAAAGCCAAACAAAGTTTGAAAAGATCACATAACGTGAATCATGGTGTTGCCTACAAAGTTTGAAAAGATCACATAACGTGAATCATGGTGTTGCCTACAAAGTTTGAAAAGATCACATAACGTGAATCATGGTGTTGCCTACAAAGTTTGAAAAGATCACATAACGTGAATCATGGTGTTGCCTACAAAGTTTGAAAAGATCACATAACGTGAATCATGGTGTTGCCTACAAAGGTTGAAAAGATCACATAACGTGAATCATGGTGTTGCCTACAAAGGTTGAAAAGATCACATAACGTGAATCATGGTGTTGCCTACAAAGTTTGAAAAGATCACATAACGTGAATCATGGTGTTGCCTACAAAGGTTGAAAAGATCACATAACGTGAATCATGGTGTTGCCTACAAAGTTTGAAAAGATCACATAACGTGAATCATGGTGTTGCCTACAAAGTTTGAAAAGATCACATAACGTGAATCATGGTGTTGCCTACAAAGTTTGAAAAGATCACATAACGTGAATCATGGTGTTGCCTACAAAGTTTGAAAAGATCACATAACGTGAATCATGGTGTTGCCTAGAAAGTTTGAAAAGATCACATAACGTGAATCATGGTGTTGCCTACAAAGTTTGAAAAGATCACATAACGTGAATCATGGTGTTGCCTACAATTTTTGTCACTTCTTCTGCATGGCTCTGAATTAACAAAGAATTTTCAGACCAAAGTTTGTTTCGGTGACTTCAAATATTAACAGTAGAAAATTAATGGTAAGGTCACCGCCAGGCTGTGCATGTCTAGGTATAGTATATCATTAATGTGTTGCGGGTACAGTCGAACCAACGATGAAAGGTCACCGCCAGGCTGTGTATGTCTAGGTATAGTATATCATTAATGTGTTGCGGGTACAGTCGAACCAACGATGAAAGGTCACCGCCAGTATGTTTTAGTCACCATGAACAGAGGAAGAAAAGAAGCATGACACAAGCATGACACAAGCATGACACAAGCATGACACAAGCATGACACAAGCATGACACAAGCATGACACAAGCATGACACAAACATGACACAAGCACGACACAAGCATGACACAAGCATGACACAAGCATGACACAAGCATGACACAAGCATGACACAAGCATGACACAAGCATGACACAAGCATGACACAAGCATGACACAAGCATGACACAAGCATGACACAAGCACGACACAAGCATGACACAAGCATGACACAAGCATGACACAAGCACGACACAAGCATGACACAAGCATGACACAAGCATGACACAAGCATGACACAAGCACGACACAAGCATGACACAAGCACGACACAAGCATGACACAAGCACGACACAAGCATGACACAAGCATGACACAAGCATGACACAAGCATGACACAAGCATGACACAAGCATGACACAAGCATGACACAAGCATGACACAAGCATGACACAAGCATGACACAAGCATGACACAAGCATGACACAAGCACGACACAAGCACGACACAAGCATGACACAAGCATGACACAAGCATGACACAAGCATGACACAAGCATGACACAAGCATGACACAAGCACGACACAAGCATGACACAAGCATGACACAAGCATGACACAAGCATGACACAAGCAGACACAAACAGGACACAAGCATGACACAAGCATGACACAAGCACGACACAAGCAGACACAAACAGGACACAAGCATGACACAAGCATGACACAAGCACGACACAAACATGACACAAGCACGACACAAGCATGACACAAGCATGACACAAGCATGACACAAGCATGACACAAGCACGACACAAGCATGACACAAGCATGACACAAGCATGACACAAGCATGACACAAGCACGACACAAGCATGACACAAGCATGACACAAGCATGACACAAGCATGACACAAGCATGACACAAGCACGACACAAGCATGACACAAGCATGACACAAGCATGACACAAGCATGACACAAGCATGACACAAACACGACACAAACACGACACAAGCATGACACAAGCATGACACAAGCACAACACAAGCATGACACAAGCATGACACAAGCACGACACAAGCATGACACAAGCATGACACAAGCATGACACAAGCATGACACAAGCATGACACAAGCATGACACAAGCATGACACAAGCATGACACAAGCACAACACAAGCATGACACAAGCACGACACAAGCATGACACAAGCATGACACAAGCATGACACAAGCACGACACAAGCATGACACAAGCATGACACAAGCATGACACAAGCACGACACAAGCATGACACAAGCACGACACAAGCATGACACAAGCATGACACAAGCACGACACAAGCATGACACAAGCACGACACAAGCATGACACAAGCACGACACAAGCATGACACAAGCATGACACAAGCATGACACAAGCACGACACAAGCATGACACAAGCACGACACAAGCATGACACAAGCACGACACAAGCATGACACAAGCATGACACAAGCACGACACAAGCATGACACAAGCACGACACAAGCATGACACAAGCATGACACAAGCATGACACAAGCATGACACAAGCATGACACAAGCAGACAAGCATGACACAAGCATGACACAAGCATGACACAAGCATGACACAAGCATGACACAAGCATGACACAAGCATGACACAAGCATGACACAAGCATGACACAAGCATGACACAAGCACGACACAAGCATGACACAAGCATGACACAAGCACGACACAAGCATGACACAAGCATGACACAAGCATGACACAAGCATGACACAAGCACGACACAAGCATGACACAAGCATGACACAAGCACGACACAAGCATGACACAAGCATGACACAAGCACGACACAAGCACGACACAAGCATGACACAAGCATGACACAAGCATGACACAAGCATGACACAAGCATGACACAAGCACGACACAAGCATGACACAAGCATGACACAAGCATGACACAAGCATGACACAAGCATGACACAAGCACGACACAAGCATGACACAAGCATGACACAAGCATGACACAAGCATGACACAAGCATGACACAAGCATGACACAAGCATGACACAAGCATGACACAAGCATGACACAAGCATGACACAAGCATGACACAAGCATGACACAAGCATGACACAAGCATGACACAAGCAGACAGGCAGACAGATGCACAAAACTAAAAAGCAAAACAACAGATGTTAGTTTATGGAACTTTTCATGAGCGGGAATACAGAATCATCACAGTACTGGGACCTCATGGCGTTTAAAATGACCAAACAGAAAGATAATGACGATGAGCACAAAACTTAATTTGTTTTTTCAACAGAACAGCTCTCAGCACAAATGACTGTCTGGAAGTGAGAGGCATGGCAAGACCAGCACACACAAGAAAAGTAGATGTCCGAGTCGACCGGTCCACAAAGGGCTTGTCTTAAAAAAGCAACCACTTTGTGCTTATATATGGGTGCGTCTCAGAAACTGATCCTTTTGTGTGTGCCATAATCAAATTAGCCCACAATTGAAACATACTGAATTTTAAATCATGATATTGGTATGTTTGAGAAGTAAAATGAATAAAGAAATAGTACAAACAAAACTGAGTATTTTGCATGATTATTATGAAGGTTGTTTTGCGAAAGAAATGATTAAATGCGTCAAAAATGAAGGTCTGATCTGTGACATGAACCATCAACTAGTTTTGTACCTCACTACAAGAATCGTTTAGAATGTCCAAGGACTGCTATTTTTGTTATGTGTGTTTGGTTTAAGTGTACTTGACAGTTGAAATGTTATTTTGTCCACAGAATTGTTTTTTTAAACGAAATTAATCGCTTGAAAGTTTGCCATCACTGTCGTAACATATGTTTCCGCACGCGTGCAACAGCAACAAGTCCTAAATTTGAACTTTAGAATTTGCATATTCATTTTCAACACGATCTTGACATGAAAGGGCATAGAAAATCGCTAAGCTAAATGTTATTTAAGTATTATTTTCTCAAAATTGCATCTGCAAACTAAGTTGAAAGTTGCGCAATATGACATGCTTCTTCAAAATTCCGTTACGATGGTGAACGGTTTTGCAAATAATGTTCAGAGTTTTGAAGAAAGATTAGAACTATTTTGCGCGTAGTGACTTAGAGGTGCGGGTGACTACGCATGCGCAGTTACAGAGAGAAATAGTTCAGCTTCCAGCAGCGAAGAAAGATTTCGAGAATGTTTCCGAAGTCTGTGATTTTGTTACGACAGTGATCAACACCCAAGGTTCTTAAGAAAAGGTGAGTTTTTGCTGCTATGATATTCTATGAAGTGAAAAATTAGGCTACACATTTGTTAATAATAGTTTTTCTTTCGATTTCACGTAGTCAAAACTTGACTAAATGTTTTAACATAGAGGGGGAATCGAAACGAGGGTCGTGGTGTATGTGTGTGTGTGTGTCTGTTTGTCTGTGCGTGTGTGTGTGTAGAGCGATTCAGACTAAACTACTTGACCGATCTTTATGAAATTTGACATGAGAGTTCCTGGGTATGATATCCCCGGACGTTTTTTTCTTTTTTTCGACAAATACTTTTGATGACGTCATATCCGGCTTTTTGTAAAAGTTGAGGCGGCACTGTCACACCCTCATTTTTCAATTAAATTGATTGAAATTTGTGTAAAGCAATCTTCGACGAAGGCCGGACTTCGGTATTGCATTTCAGCTTGGTGGCTTAAAAATTAATTAATGACTTTGGCCATTAAAAATCTGAAAATTGTAATATTTTTTTTTTTATATATAAAACGATCCACATTTACGTTCATCTTATTTTACATCATTTCCTGATTCCAAAAACATATAAATATGTTATATTTGGATTAAAAACAAGCTCTGAAAATTAAAAATATAAAAAATTATGATCAAAATTAAATTTCCGAAATCCATTTAAAGGAACGGTAAGTGTCAATGTTTTCTTTAATTGTAAAAGTTGTATGTTCAATGGAATGGTAAGTCTGAACAAAATAATTACTTTATTTTGTTTTTAGCCAGTGAATGTGGATGCATCAAAATCTTGATAGACATTAAACAAATTCATGTTAGTGAAACTAGTACACATATTGCATCAATCTTTAGTTGAAATCGCAGGTACTTGCATGTTTCAGGTGCAAGAGATTCGACCTGATGAACTGGTGGTAACGTTCCTTCGAAGGAAACCGGAGGGGAACTACTATTGCTTTCCAGGGATCGATGATATTTCCTTAGTCCCTACATCTGATGCAACCATGATTCGTGACCCCACCTTCAATGCCAGGGGGCATTATTTCTTTTAAAATAAATTAATTAACTGCAAGTGGCAACTGTTCTATATGTAACCAATGCCTTTGGTTTATTGTCTCAACAATTGAATGAACCACTTTTGAACATTTGCATTCTTCATGTCAAACCTTATAATACATGTCTGGTTGTTCGTTTCCGAGTTACGTGGGTGATGAACTTTTCATTAATGTTTCTCTTTTTTGGGGCCAAGTTTGCTTGATTTTGTCCAGCTTTTTTTCTTTCTGTTCCTGTTTTAGTGTTTGGCATTTTACCTAAGAAGAATCTGGTTGCAAAATCAGCTTCATTTAGTAAAGTTTGTGGGAAAAAGCATAACCGTTTCTTTGTTACAAAAGTGATGTTTCCATGTTACATCGGTGACCATTTTGCATTCTTTTGGGATAACTTTCTAACATTTTGTCTTAGAGCAACAAATCTTTGTATATATGCTATTGTGAAGGTTAAATGTCAATAAGACTGAATGAATGCCATGTATCAACATGTTCTGATCAGGATATCATTAATTAATTTTCATTTTTGTATTGAAATTTTGACGAATGCATGGAACTTTGAAAAAAACATTATTTTGTTGTTTGCATGTAGTCATTTCATATTGAACTCTATAATGGCTTGTGATTCAACAATAATAACTGAATAAAAGTCGTTTTCAGCCTTATAAATGCAGTTTTTTTGTCTTTTATTTTTTCCATGTTACACGGGTGATTTTGCACACATGGTCCAAATAATGCTCAATATATGGCAAACTAAAGGCAATGTTATATTTTTTCTTGTTTAAACTGAAAAGGTACACCCTGAGAAGTGTGTAAATAGTATTATCAAAGTTTTCTGGGAAGATTTTACTTTTGGTGATAATGTCACAAACAGAGGACGAGATTCTGAGACGCACCCATATACCAATACCCTTGTAAATAAAAAAAATGTTCGGGGATATGATACCCAGGACGTCTTATGTCAAAGTATCATGAAGATCGGTCCAGTAGTTTTCTCTGAATCGCTCTACACAGACACACACACATACACCACGACCCTCGTCTCGATTCCTGGTCTATGTTAAAACATTTAGTCAAAACTTGACTAACTGTAAAAATTGTCATTGTCGTTGTCACTACATTGCAGGTAGCTCAAGTGGTGCTGCCAGCACTCTCATTGCTGAGACGTCTCAGTCCCAAGGACAAGCCAGAGGAGAGAAACGCCCCGCCCCTGATGACAGCTCTGACGAGCAATCCTCAAGCAAGCAATTAAAACCATCTACCGCTGATGATGAAACTACTGCCACAACTGACAGCTCAGTCAATCAGAATCTACTCCCACGAGACGCCATGGCTGGCATTGAGAAAGACGCAGACGGGCTGCTGAAGCTGAAGGGAGACGTAGTATCGGTGACCTTCACCCCTTGGGAGGAAGGCAAGGAGTCGACCCCAGAGATGGGCGACATATCGGCCAACAACTCCAGGGCGTCCTACAGCCTTGTACAGCTGCGACGCATCATTCCCGAGTCTTTCCTCAACCCGTCCAACAAACCTAACGTCACACGGGTCACCATCCACCTCTCGAAAGTCGCCGTCAGTTTGAAGAACTGCGACGGAGTGTCTTCCTCGCCCACCGAGGATCATGTCACCTCTGCCACAATGACCCCTGTAGAGCAAGGTGAAACCTCACGCTCTCAAGGTCCAGTGCACCTTCAGCCTAACTCTGGCGATGGCTCTGTGAATTCGGAGGACGGCCAAGGAGCCTCTTCCTCGGTTACTGGAGATCATGTCCCCTCTGCCACTACGACCCCAGTGGAGCAAGGCCAAAGCTCTCGCTCTGAAGTTCCAGTGGATCATGCCTACTGCGGTGCTACGACTCTAGTGGAGCAAGGTGTAACTTCCCTCTTTGAGGAACGAGTTTGGATCAAGCCCAGCCAGTCAGACACCAGTGACATCTTTGTCAAGTCCGAGGTGCTGAAAGCCATCGTCCAGGAGCAGACCAAGCTCCTGCCCTTCACCGTGGACATGAACGCCTTCTGGGAGGGCGCCAGGCAAGACCTGGACGGGGAAGGCTTGAAGATCTGCAGGCAGCTGTATGTGGAGATTCTACGTGGAGGAGCTCTGGGTTTGACTTGGCAGCAGATGCAGGTGAGGGAGGGAGGGAGGGAGGGAGGGAGGGAGGGAGGGAGGGAGGGAGGGAGGGAGGGAAGGAGGGAGCTTGAAGACCTGCAGGCAGCTGTATGTGAGATTCTACATGGAGGAGCTCTGGGTTTGACTTGGCAGCAGATGCAGGGAGGGAGGGAGGGAGGGAGGAGGAAGAAGGGGTAGCGAAGTGCGGGGGTGGGGGTGGTGATTTATGGGGAGTTAGGGCAGAATAACCTTAAATGGAGGCAGACACGACGGGCGCAATGGCCTAGTGAACAAGACGCTGACCTCCAAAACGGAAGTTCGTGGGTTCGAATCCCGGCCGCGCCTGGTGGGGTAAGGGGGGGAGATTTTTCTGATCTCCCAGGGCAACTAATGTGCAAACCTGCTAATGCCTTATCGCCCTCCGTGTGGACACGCAAGCACAAGACCAAGTGCGGGGTGAAAACGGTCATACTTGTAAAAGCTGTGGAAGTTTCAGCCCATGAACGAAGAAGAAGAAGCGGCTTTCAAGCGTATTGTGATGATCAGCGTGTGTGTGTGTGTGTGTGTGTGTTTGTTAAATCCAGCCTTCTAATGACATTTCAGGTAAAAGCAAAAAGGGACAAGTGAAACACGTAGTGACTATATGAAAACATTAAAACTGTCCAGCTTTGTATGGTGACATATTGCCGAATGTTGGATAAGAAGTGAGAAGAAAAAAGTGTGTTAGTGGAAAGCATAGCAGGTTTCTTTTGTTCTATAATTGCAGGCCACACTGACCGTATCGGACGAACTCTTGTACACGTGTCTTCAACGCATGATGAGTGACGATGTTGTGAGTACTTGGGTAGTGTGCTGTCTTTGCACCATTGTCTGTCTGTCATGTCTGCTGTTTGCAGCTGTGTGTGTGTGTGTGTGTGTGTGTGTGTGTGTGTGTGTGTGTGTGAGTGTGTGTGCATGCATGCGTGCATGTGTGTATGTGCGTGTGTGTGTGTGTGTGTGTGTGTGTGTGTGTGTGTGTGTGTGTGCGCGTGCATGCGAGTGTGGGTGTGCGTGAGTGCGTGTGTGTGTGCGTGAGTGTGTGTGTGTGTGTGTGTGTGGTGTGTGTGTGGTGTGTGTGTGTGTATGTGTATGTGTGTATGTGTGTGTGTGTGGGATAGTTCATGGTTCCTGATTTGCCATGCACCTCTTATCATTATGAACTGATCGTGATATATATCTGTTGACTATTTGCCATGCACCTCTTATCATTATGAACTGATCGTGATATATATCTGTTGACTATTTGCCATGCACCTCTTATCATTATGAACTGATCGTGATATATATCTGTTGACTATTTGCAGTGTTTACATCCCATGTTATTCTGCACTCTCTTGTTCCATGTGTTTTTGTTGTTACTCTTACATCACTGTGTGTGTGTGTGTGTGTGATTACTTGCGTAAAGGAATACTTTGCATTCCATCAAACTGACTTTCGCTGCATGGAAGTTTCATTGGTTTTTGCTGCAAGTCACTTGAAAGTACATGTACTGGAGATTTGAAGAATGGGAAATAGGTGAGTACAAACATGTGTTCTCTTTTTATCTTGCATGTTCCAGGATCATATTGATTGATATGGAATATTTGTGAGTGTGTGTGTGTGTGTGCGTGTGTGTGTGTGTGTGTGTGTGTGTGTGTGTGTTGGGGGTTACATACATGTACAAGTGTGTTTGTGGAAATGAATGAGTATGTGTGTGCGTGTCAGTGTGTGTGTGTGTGCGTGCGTGCGTGCGTGTGTGTGTGTGCGTGCGTGCGTGTGTGTGTGTGTGTGTGTGTGTGTGTGTGTGTGTGTATTTTGAATAGCGTTTGTGTCCTTTTGCCAATTTAACGTTAATAAAAGATATTTCTTTCGTTTCAGAATATGCAGGTTTTCAGAAGAGGAGAAATGAGTAATGTTATTCAAGAACAGAAAAAAGCAAATACAGAGATTATCCATTTTAACTAAAGATAATGACATTGTTCCATACATAAATGTGACTTGGTTTTAAATCAAGAGAGTGATAGAGCCAAAAATCAAAGGGAAAGTTAGTAAATCTCGCAGTTTTCATGGAAGTCATATAATTGTTATTTTCAGAGCTAAGGAGCTTTGCCTTAGTTTCTGTACAAAGCACAATTTCTTTGTAAAACCTTTTAACAAATATTCAAGACTCTTTAGCCTCAGGCAAACCTCAGACTTGCAAGAGTTTTGAATGGCTGTTTTTCTCCAGACGACTTACTGAGGCAAGCCTATGATTTGAGGAACTCTGAGACCTCCATTTGGGAGCTGTCACTTCTCATTTCCGTATACATCAAGAAAAGATTTAAAAAGTGTTGGGCTAGTTTACTCCAGACAAAACCAAGTATACCTTTGAAAAGAGAAGTCGATCGTGAAGGTGAAAGCTTTATTGTTCAAGGTTGACTCAAAATGCACATATGGTTCTGTCTTTTTCTAATTCAGCAAAGCTGTAGTCCTTGATGACTATACAAATACAATTACAGCGATTGAAATATTAGCTGTTGAACAGAAAACTGCATAGAGATATAAAAACCACAAGGAAAAGAAACGCAATCCGATTAACAGAACTTAGTTCTTAAACATCTACCAAACTGCACACAAGAAGAATTTAACAACGAAAAGGAAAACCTAAACTAGGGACGACAGCATTCCTTTTTCTGCCTGGACAATGAAGGAGATGACGATGATGATGATGATGGTGGACCTATATTTTCCAAGGATAGAGGTTTAAGGCTACGCTATACGGGTGAAAAAAGAAGAATATTTGCAGTAAAAGTGTTTTTGGTGACGAATGAGCGAAGAGGCCAACAGCTGTGGAAATAGAACTGGGCTTATTGCACGTGCTTCCAGCAGGACATGAGAATCTAGGGAAACACAGGTGTTCAGCAGGACATGAGAATCTAGGGAAACACAGGTGTCCAGCAGGACATGAGAATCTAGGGAAACACAGGTGTTCAGCAGGACATGAGAATCTAGGGAAACACAGGAGACCAACAGGTGTGGAAGGGACAGGGTTAATTGTACGTGTTTCCAGCAGGACATCAGAATCAGGGAAACACAGGTGGCGAGAAATAGGAGAACCGGCCATCAAAGTGAAAGAAGCAGAACATTGGCAGTGAAAGTGTTTTTTGGTGACGAGTGAGAAAAGAGACCAACAGGTGTGGAAGGGACAGGGTTAATTGCACGTGCGTCCAGCAGGACATCAGGCTCCACGGGAACACAGGTGACCAGAAAGAAGAGGGCCGGCGACCAGGAAGGAAAGAAGGAAGGACGGAAGGAAGGAGGAAATGCGAGGAGGACCTGGTCGATGATGCAAGATCGAAGGCGTTGGAGGTGAGTGAAAATGGTGTGGTTTTTGTTCAGTTTTTGTGTTGTTGTTTGACTGTTGTAATGTTTGCTAGTGTGCAGCGTAATACTGTCTTCCTTCCCATTCTCGGGTACACGGGTATAGATATATGTGTTTTTTGGTCAAGTTTCGGTGTTGATTTTTGTTCAGTTCTTGGTGTTGTTGTTTGACTGTTGTGATGTTTGCTCGTCATTGGTTAGCAGCGTATTACTGTCTTTTCTCCCATTCTTATGTACACGGGTATAAATATGTGTGTTTTTTGTTCAGTTTCTGTGTTGATTTTTGTTCTGTGATTTGTGTCGTTGTTTGACTGTTGTCATGTTTGCTCGTCATCAGTGTGCAGCGTATTACTATCTTCTCTCCCATTCTTATGTACTCGGAAGTAAATCATGTGTTTTTGCCAGTTTTAATGTTTACTCATCACTGTTGCGCAACACATTACTGAATTCTTTCCTAGTCACCCCCCCCCCCCCCCCCCCCCCCCCCTCTGTTTTTATTCCTCCTCTGTCATTTTTCCTTCTCCGCTTCTTCTCCATTATCTTCTCCTGTTAAAATTCATGAACATGAATATTCTGTCTTCTGATATAACAGCTGCACCGGTACGTCATCCAATAACTCATTTCTTTTCTGAGAAGATGTGTCCTTTAAAAAAACCAAAAGTTGTTATTTTATTCTGTCTTCTGATATTTCAGCTGCACCTGTACGTCATCCAATAACTCATTTGTTTTCTGAGAAGATGTGTCGAAGTTTGCCATTTTGGCATTTGGAATCCCCTTCGACCTTCTCCGATTTTACACTTATGTTCGTGTTTGTTCGTCTGTATGTCATCCAAAAACTCATTTCTTTCCGAAGAAGATTTGTCAAAGTTTGCCATTTTTGCACTTGGGATCCCATTCAACCTTCTCCGATGTCATCTTTTGTTCCTGTTTCTTCACCCCCTGCCTCTATTCTATCATTTTGTTTGTTTGTTTGTTTGTTTGCTTAACGCCCAGCCGACCGCGAAGGGCCATATCAGGGCGGTGCTGCTCTGACATATAACGTGCGCCACACACAAGACAGAAGTCGCAGCACAGGCTTCATGTCTCACCCAGTCACATTATTCTGACACCGGACCAACCAGTCCTAGCACTAACCCCATAATGCCAGATGCCAGGCGGAGCAGCCACTAGATT
The DNA here is from genome assembly GCF_037325665.1 of Littorina saxatilis. NCBI lineage: Eukaryota > Metazoa > Mollusca > Gastropoda > Littorinimorpha > Littorinidae > Littorina > Littorina saxatilis. The sequence continues at coordinate 67,844,178 of NC_090248.1, read as the reverse complement.
GCCAATTTTAAAGTCTTAGGTATGACCCGGCCGGGGTTCGAACACACGACCTCCCGATCACGGGGCGGACGCCTTACCACTAGGCCAACCGTGCCGGTTTATCATTTTGTTGGTGGACACCTTTTCTCTATTTTAAGATGAAGGATACATTTGACAACTATTGCCCAATCATTGTTGTCATTGTGAAATACAATACACCTTTTCTCCATTTTAAGATGAAGGATACATTTGACAACTATTGCCCAATCATTGTTGGCATTGTGAAATACAATACATCTTTTCTCCATTTTAAGATGAAGGATACATTTGACAACTATTGCCCAATCATTGTTGGCATTGTGAAATACAATACATCTTTTCTCTATTTTAAGATGAAGGATACATTTGACAACTATAATTGCCCAATCATTGTTGGCATTGTGAAATACAATACATCTTTTCTCCATTTTAAGATGAAGGATACATTTGACAACTATTGCCCAATCATTGTTGGCATTGTGAAATACAATACATCTTTTCTCCATTTTAAGATGAAGGATACGTTTGACAACTATTGCCCAGTCATTGTTGGCATTGTGAAATACAATACACCTTTTCTCTATTTTAAGATGAAGGATACATTTGACAACTATTGCCCAATCATTGTTGGCATTGTGAAATACAATACATGTGTTCTCTATTTTAAGATGAAGGATACATTTGACAACTATTGCCCAATCATTGTTGCCATTGTGAAATACAATACACCTTTTCTCCACACAATTTTAGAAGCACGTGTCATCTTAAAACGTGTGCTGTAGAAAGAATAAAAACCTCTAGTGATGAAATTCCATCCACAGATGCAGATTGAAATATTAATGATAAAGGTAAAAACACAACAACAAACAAAGATAGAAGGGGATTGGGTGAATGAATTCTAGAAGAAAGGTCAGCAGATCCTATTACCCAGGTCATTGGAACTGTGCAGAAATCATTGCTGCCTTTTTGTGGGACAGGCATGTTGTGTTTTTAGCCTGCTTTAGGACTGTCTGATGGTGTCTGGAAAGGCAGGAGAAGAACACGAATTTTCTCAACATTCGCACATATGCATACCCTCCTTAAAAATACGATACATTGACAGAAAATAACAAAGATAGTGAGGTAAAGATCAAGCCAAAGTCATTGTAAAAATGAAGATAACTAAAATCGTTCTCGTCAGTATGTATTATAAATAGCTGTCGTATGTACTACCGCATGGTTATGTATGTAAAACGCTTTAAAGAATTACAAGTGAGTACTAAAGCAAGCTCTCTCTGTCTCTCTCTGTCTCTATCTCTCACTTACTTTCTCTCTCACACACCCACACACGTACGCATGTACGCACGCACGCACGCACGCACGCACGCACGCCAGCACGTACACTGACACACACACACACACACACACACACACACACACACACACACACACATGCACGCACATGCACACACACACACCAGAGAGAGAGAGAGAGAGAGAGAGAGAGAGAGAGAGAGGTTTGGTTCTTATCTGGATTTTTGGGGCTCTTTTGACGTGCTGGACAAATTTACTATGAGTATTTATTTTGTGTTGCGCTTTGATTCCCCCTGTTGACGACACATCAGCATTCCACTGCCAGGGTTTGTTGACGCTTTGCAAAGTCAAAGTGAGGGAAATCGCAGTACCGTGCAGCATTAACCACACCTGAATCAGTGCCAAATCCAAACGCAACTATAGCAGTGACAAAAGCAGACGAAAACCTATCTACCTGTTTGCCCTCACGTTTTCTTGTGCCTTCTCCTCAGCTTCCTCATTTTCATCCTTCTTTGTTACTCGTCCTCCTTTCCCTCTCCCCTCCATTTCATCCTTCTTTGTTACTCGTCCTCCTTTCCCTCTCCCCTCCATTTCATTCTTCTTTGTTACTCGTCCTCCTTTACCTCTCCCCTCCATTTCACCCTTCTTTGTTACTCGTCCTCCTTTCCCTCTCCCCTCCATTTCACCCTTCTTTGTTACTCGTCCTCCTTTCCCTCTCCCCTCCATTTCATTCTTCTTTGTTACTCGTCCTCCTTTCCCTCTCTCCTCCATTTCACCCTTCTTTGTTACTCGTCCTCCTTTCCCTCTCCCCTCCATTTCACCCCTCTTTGTTACTCGTCCTCCTTTCCCTCTCCCCTCCATTTCACCCCTCTTTGTTACTCGTCCTCCTTTCCCTCTCCCCTCCATTTCACCCCTCTTTGTTACTCGTCCTCCTTTACCTCTCCCCTCCATTTCACCCTTCTTTGTTACTCGTCCTCCTTTCCCTCTCCCCTCCATTTCACCCTTCTTTGTTACTCGTCCTCCTTTACCTCTCCCCTCCATTTCATTCTTCTTTGTTACTCGTCCTCCTTTACCTCTCCCCTCCATTTCACCCTTCTTTGTTACTCGTCCTCCTTTACCTCTCCCCTCCATTTCACCCCTCTTTGTTACTCGTCCTCCTTTACCTCTCCCCTCCATTTCATTCTTCTTTGTTACTCGTCCTCCTTTACCTCTCCCCTCCATTTCACCCTTCTTTGTTACTCGTCCTCCTTTCCCTCTCCCCTCCATTTCACCCCTCTTTGTTACTCGTCCTCCTTTCGCTCTCCCCTCCATTTCACCCTTTGTTACTCGTCCTCCTTTCCCTCTCTCCTCCATTTCACCCTTCTTTGTTACTCGTCCTCCTTTCCCTCTCCCCTCCATTTCACCCTTCTTTGTTACTCGTCCTCCTTTCCCTCTCCCCTCCATTTCACCCTTCTTTGTTACTCGTCCTCCTTTCCCTCTCCCCTCCATTTCATTCTTCTTAGATTCTTCGTCATCTTCCTCTCTTTTCTCTTCTCCTCCCTCTCCTCTCCTTCTTTCTTCACTTTCTCCTCTTTTCCCCTTTCATCCTCCACTTTCCTCTCTTTACTCCTCCTCCTTTTTGCTCTCTCGCCTCTTTCTTAGCTTTCTCTTTCTCCTCTTTTCCCTCTTTCTGCCCCTTCCCTTTCTTCTTCTCCTCCTCTGTTCTCTCTTTCACCTCCTTTCACCTCCTCTGTTCTCTCTTTCACCTCCTCTGTTCTCTCTTTCACCTCCTCTTTCTTTCTTTCACCTCCTCTTTCTCTCCTTCTTTCTTTCCTCCTTTCTTTCCTGCTAGTTACGTAGATTCTTACTGCTCTTCTTTTTCTCCTAGTCTTCTCCTCTCTCTCCCCCCCCCCCCCCCCGTTCTCTTCTTTCTGCACTTTTTCTGGTGCACTGAAAGGGCAGTCCGTGTGATAGTTCTGCGATGAATCCTCTGTGCGACTGCCCTATTCAGTCATCCCTGATTCAATCAAATCGATGGTAGGCTATATGAGGAAGAGCATATTGATTTCACTGCTCTGCAGCATGGTCATCTCAGGTCCATGTTAACTTGGGTCAGTGGATAGCACTCACTGACCACTGGCTACTCTCGTATGCCGTCTGGTCATTATTATGGTCTGGCTGGAGGACTGAAACTGTCCGGAGTCTGGATTCAGAGTGTTGTTAGTTGTCGGTTTGCTTTTGTCGCTGTTGATTGTTTGAGTTTTATTCCGCCGTGACGAATTTTTAAAAATCTTTTATTTAATTCAATGGGCACGGATGATACACTGAAGGTTCTAACAGGGTTAGACTCTTAGATAACAGAAACACTTGTTTATAAAATGTTATCTTTACGATAACAGTTAGAGATCACCTGACATGCCGATTTTGTGACGTAAGCAATTCAAAGCGATTTTTATATTTGCTTTGAACACGTTGCGCAAACCTGTTACACATTTGTGTGACATTTCTGTCTTTCAAGGAGTTTCAATTTGTGAACATGTCTTGATGATGCAGGGTGACCAAACATACCACCCACAAAAAAAATGCTAATAACTGCAACATGACTTTTGTGTTCAGAACTTAATTTTAGTGCAGAATATGTTCAGTTGACCTGCATGTCCATTCCGTAAAGTCTTCATTTTAGTGCAGATTATGTTCAGTTGACCTGCATGTCCATTCCGTAAAGTCTTCATTTTAGTGCAGAATATGTTCAGTTGACCTGCATGTCCATTCCGTAAAGTCTTCATTTTAGTGCAGAATATGTTCAGTTGACCTGCATGTCCATTCCGCAAAGTCTTCATTTTAGTGCAGAATATGTTCAGTTGACCTGCATGTCCATTCCGTAAAGTCTTCATTCCGCTCCAACTTTTATGTTTTTTACAAAATAATTTCCAAATGATCTCCTTTGTCTTTGACCGTGTGACGTCAAGAAGTTAATGTGCACCAAATATGGAGTTATTCACTTAACACATGAAGAAGTTATTATTCTTTTTGTGGGTTGCATTTTTTCAAGGAAAGGGGGGGGGGGGGGGGGGGGTGTGTTTCACCTTGTGACAACATCAAAAAGTTGCAGACTTTGTGAAGCTGGAAGAAGGGCAGTGATTCAGTGCTGGTTGGTTGGTTGGTTGGTTGGTTGGTTGGTTGGTTGGTAATATTGTTTATCGTCTCTTCAGCAGGTAATGCTAGTCGAGACCGATGCAAGTGTGTTTCTTTTTTCAGTTCACATGGTAACCTCCGTGTTTAAAACTATTTACAATCAAGTCTATCACTGTATAAAGAAAGTTCTAAAACGTCCTCACTTTCACTTGTTCTACTTCAAATCTTATTAAAAATCTTGATCTCTTTTTTAGAAAGAATAGGAACAAGAGACTGCGGGTGAGATGAACAAGATAGCAATGAACATGTACTGACCAGTACCAGATACACGAACAGTAACAACACCAGACTGCGGGTGAGATGAACAAGATAGCAATGAACATGTACTGACCAGTACCAGATACACGAACAGTAACAACACCAGACTGCGGGTGAGATGAACAAGATGAACATGTACTGACCAGTACCAGAAACACGGACAGTAACAACACCAGACCGCGGGTGAGATGAACAAGATAGCAATGAACATGTAGTGACCAGTACCAGATACACGAACAGTAACAATTACACCAGACTGCGGGTGAGATGAACAAGATGAACATGTACTGACCAGTACCAGAAACACGGACAGTAACAACACCAGACTGCGGGTGAGATGAACAAGATAGCAATGAACATGTACTGACCAGTACCAGATACACGAACAGTAACAACACCAGACTGCGGGTGAGATGAACAAGATAACAATGACCATGTACTGACCAGTACCAGATACACGAACAGTAACAACACCAGACTGTGGGTGAGATGAACAAGATAGCAATGAACATGTACTGACCAGTACCAGATACACGAACAGTAACAACACCAGACTGCGGGTGAGATGAACAAGATAGCAATGAACATGTACTGACCAGTACCAGATACACGAACAGTAACAACACCAGACTGCGGGTGAGATGAACAAGATAGCAATGAACATGTACTGACCAGTACCAGATACACGAACAGTAAAAACACGAGACTGCGGGTGAGAGGAACAAGATAGCAATGAACATGTACTGACCAGTACCAGATACACGAACAGTAACAACACCAGACTGCGGGTGAGATGAACAAGATAGCAATGAACATGTACTGACCAGTACCAGATACACGAACAGTAAAAACACGAGACCGGTTTCGACGTATGTGTTCGTCCGCTTCAAATATGTACTAAAACATTCGTCTCTCCTTGTTGGCTCACGTAAGTGTAGCCTATGCGATGGTAAACTTTGTCTGTCTGTGCGTGCGTGCGTATGTATGTATGTGTGTATGTCTGTGGTAGAAACTTTAACATTTTTGGCTAAACACCGAAATACTCATTTCACGTGGTTAATTTTCAAGCACCATCTTCAAATTATTGAAGCAATGATCAACATTGTGTCGGCATGTGTGTAGTTAAAGCGTGTATCCAAAGAAAACGGGTGGTGGGGGGTTTTGAAGGGGTACAAGCAGTTGACTGGTTTGTGTCGTGTTTGGCATGTCAGGTGTCAAGATCAGGTCAGGGGTCGCGCGAAGGATTGTGGTCCAGTTCTCACCTCGCCGATTCGCCGGGGAAGACGATTTCATGTTGTTCGGTTTCTAAGCTCCAGAAAAGTAAATAAAGAAGATACCAAAGGGAGATTTCCTACAATTTGATCTGCACAGCGTGTTTCCAATGTCCACGCGAGGAAGAGCTGTCGAAAGCGCGGCAGTCAGTGTCGATCTTGCAGCCGTATCCCGGTAAGTTCAGAGACAGATCTAGTGTCTCCCACTCTGATAACGTGTCACCTACTGTTAATCCGTTTTGTTTTAATTTCTTTTTATTTCAGCAGACACGGATGTCAAACACAGTGCTAGGCAGTCACCTCTAGTGAAATGAGTTGATCTAAAGTGCCTGTAATGTTTGGATGTCTTTGCTCGTGGTTCGATTTATGTGAATTTCAAGACTTGCAGTAGAGTCTCAAGTTAAGTTTACTCTGCCCGAAAAAAACTGTCCACCATTTACTTGAACATGCAGCTGCATGTTGTGCCCTCCCCCATGTGTTCTTGTGGAGAAGCAGAGCAGGACACGGCCCACATCCTACGAGACTGCAGGAACCACCAGGTGCTGAGAGAGGAAATCTGGCCATTGCCGGAGTCCCTGCACAACAAACTGTACGGGCCAGTGGCTGCGCTGCAGAAGACCACTAATTATATCTCAAGATCTGGACTCCAAGTGTGATCGGCGATCGAAAAGAAGAAGACTTGAACATGCAGATATAAGGAAACGGAATGAATCTGTTCTCAAAGTCAAAATGATCACGATTTTTTCCTCAGATTCAAAACATGCACTGTCATGGTTTTGTCTACAGGTACACTTTAGTAAGTCTTAAGTACTTTGCAACAACTTCCTTGAACGTGAAAGACAGTTTTTGAATGCTAGATCTGTATCGCGTTTCATTCCAGACTCGATCCTCTCTTTGATTGTAGATCTACTGTTTGCTGTTTACGCACTATCATATGATTCGCTATGTAACGTTTGGTAAGCTTACCTTGCCACAGCTTTCTTGTCTTTGTTGGCATTTCTGGCTGTGTTGACCGTCAGAATTATTTTAAGAACCAGGCTGCTGCAGTCGACATGTTTCGCATATTGTAGGGTTACCATGCTGCATAGGTAAAGTGGCTTGTATAACCTGACTATTCTGTTTCAAAACACTGTTTATATTTGTGTAGGTTGTAGTCATCATAACTAATCGCATTTTGCCATTTGTTTCAGAAAGGAGGTTAACCTACAACAAGATCGACGCTATGTCAGATATATGCCTCAGCCACATGAAGACTTCCGAATTTAGATCTACTCGGCATGGTGACAAGTCTTGATGAAAAGTATAGGACTGAGGACAGCAGTGGAAAAAGTGCCCACATGGCAGGTACCTAACCTATTACCCTAGTCATTTTATCTGTTTGCCTTCTTTTGAAAATTATACATGGAGTTGATATGATGCGTTAGTTTTAACTGTGTGTGTGTGTGTGCGCGCGTGTGTGTGTGTGTGTGTGTGTGTGTGTGTGTGTGTGTGTGTTTGTGTGTGTGTGTTACGGAGTGAGTGAGTTTGTGTTATGTTACTGTTTGTTGATTTCTTACGGGAGCCTTGAAGGCTTCGCCTCTTGTTTTAGTATTGTATTTGGAGCTGACGAAGACATACGTCGAAACCGGTCTTGTGTACAGTTGTTCTTGTTCGTGTTTCTGGTACTGGTGAGTACATTGTCTTTGTTATCTCTTTCAGAAAGTTGAAAATCTTTTCCGGGGGAACATCCCGGAATAAAACCTTCATAGTTTGTGCACTGTAGTGTTTACGTCAGAGTCAGCACGCTGTCGGTGCTTCCCTGCCCTCGCCTTGTAACTGCTGGCCCAGATTGACCGTGCCATGTCTGAGAAAATGGGCACCGCAGGGTTTTCTCTGATTACTTGGTTCGTGTAGTGCTTTCTCTTGGTCTGGCTGCAGAATTAACACAGTTCATGACTACCCCATTGTAGGACCTCAACAAATCTGAGAAAATCAGGCATTGAAAAGGCTGGGGGCCTTAAAGAATAGAGACACAGTTACAGACGTTATGACAAGAACATCAGGCAATGAAAAGGCTGGGGGCCTTAAGAATAGAGACACAGTTACAGACGTTATGACAAGAACATCAGGCAATGAAAAGGCTGGGGACCTTAAGAATAGAGACACAGTTACAGACGTTATGACAAGAACATCAGGCATTGAAAAGGCTGGGGGCCTTAAGAATAGAGACACAGTTACAGACGTTATGACAAGAACATCAGGCAATGAAAAGGCTGGGGGCCTTAAGAATAGAGACACAGTTACAGACGTTATGATAAGAACATCAGGCATTGAAAAGGCTGGGGGCCTTAAGAATAGAGACACAGTTACAGACGTTATGACAAGAACATCAGGCATTGAAAAGGCTGGGGACCTTAAGAATAGAGACACAGTTACAGACGTTATGACAAGAACATCAGGCATTGAAAAGGCTGGGGACCTTAAGAATAGAGACACAGTTACAGACGTTATGACAAGAACATCAGGCATTGAAAAGGCTGGGGACCTTAAGAATAGAGACACAGTTACAGACGTTATGACAAGAACATCAGGCATTGAAAAGGCTGGGGGCCTTAAGAATAGAGACACAGTTACAGACGTTATGACAAGAACATCAGGCATTGAAAAGGCTGGGGACCTTAAGAATAGAGACACAGTTACAGACGTTATGACAAGAACATCAGGCAATGAAAAGGCTGGGGGCCTCTATAAGAATAGAGACACAGTTACAGACGTTATGACAAGAACATCAGGCAATGAAAAGGCTGGGGACCTTAAGAATAGAGATACAGGTGCAGACGATATGACAAGAACATCAGGCAATGAAAAGGCAGTAACACAAACTCAATCACTCCGTCACACATATACACACACAGTAAGCATACCGTCGCGATATAACCTTGAACGGTTGAAAACGACGTTAAACACCAAATAAAGAAAGAAAGAAACAGAAAGCATAAGTGATACGGTGATCTAGATCTGTCTGTCTGTAGCCTACTTTTTACATTTAGTCAAGTTTTGACTAAATGTTTTAACGTAGAGGGGGGAATCGAGACAAGGGTTGTGGTGTATGTGTGTGTGTGTGTGTGTGTGTGTGTGTGTGTGTGTGTGTGTGTGTGTGTGTCTGTCTGTCTGTCTGTGTGTGTGTGTGTGTGTAGAGCGATTCAGACCAAACTACTGGACCGATCTTTATGAAATTTTACATGAGAGTTCCTGGGAATGATATCCCCGGACGTTGTTTTCTTTTTTTCGATAAATGTCTTTGATGACGTCATATCCGGCTTTTTGTAAAAGTTGAGGCGGCACTGTCACACCCTCATTTTTCAATCAAATTGATTGAAATTTTGGCCAAGCAATCTTCGACGAAGGCCGGACTTCGGTATTGCATTTTAGCTTGGTGGCTTAAAAATTAATTAATGACTTTGGTCATTAAAAATCTGAAAATTGTAAAAAAAAATATGTTTTTTATAAAACGATCCAAATTTACATTCATCTTATTCTTTATCATGTTCTGATTCCAAAAACATATAAATATGTTATATTTGGATTAAAAACAAGCTCTGAAAATTAAAAATATAAAAATTATGATCAAAATTAACTTTCCGAAATCGATTTAAAAACAATTTCATCTTATTCCTTGTCGGTTCTTGATTCTAAAAACATATAGATATGATATGTTTGGATTAAAAACACGCTCAGAAAGTTAAAACGAAGAGAGGTACAGTAAAGCGTGCTATGAAGCACAGCGCAACCGCTACCGCGCCAATGAAACAGGCTCGTCACTTTCACTGCCTTTTGCACTAGCGGCGGACTACGTTCAGTTTCATTCTGTGAGTTCCACAGCTTGACTAAATGTAGTAATTTCGCCTTACGCGACTTGTTAGTACTTACGGGGACACGACTGCCAGATGGCCAGATCGACACTGCGCTTTCGACAGCGCTTTCGACAGCGCTTCCTCGCGCAGACACTGGAAACACGCTGTGCAGATTAACCTGTAGGAAATCTCCTTTGGTATCTTCTTTATCTATTTTTCTGGAGCTACGAAACCGAACAATGTGAAAGCGTGTTCTCCGAATCGGCGAACTGCAGCTCGGTGATAACTGTATCTATACCACAATCCTTCACGCGATCTGACCTAACCTTGACCCCTGACCTGGTCTACATACCATACACGACACAAACCAGTCAGCTGTTTTTACCCCCCCAAAACCCCCCACCACCGGTTTTCTTTGGATACACACTTTAACTACATACGTGCCGACGAAATGTTGATCATTGCTTCAATACTTTGTAGCTGTTGCTTGGATGATAACCAGGTAAAATTAGTATTTCGGTGTTCAGTCAAATGTTAAAGTTTCTATCAAATACACACACACATACACACGCACAGACAGACAAAAGTTAGCATCGCATAGGCTACACTTACGTGAGCCAAAAAAGTAAGGGGTAACACCAACAACAACTAAACTCGGGTGTTTTTAAAGGAATTGAAGGGTGGGGGTGGGGGTGCTTGATGTATGTCCACTGTAACTGCTAACCCAGACGGTAACGGCTATACCAGATGGGTTGATGGAGATAATGGCCACCGCAGGGATTCTGCTGATTACTTGTGTTGTGTGGCGAAGTACATGGTGTTTTTTGGCGGTCTTGCTTCAGGGTTGTAGGTACTGTTGTGATGGCTGAAGAGGGATTATGATCCAGACATCTGCTGGACGTCGGTATAGCGAGGGACGGTTGCACCAATACTTAGAGGGACGGAAAGTTGATGCACTGTCTGGAGGCTGCGTGGATTAGTCCTGTAGAAAGAATAGGCTGTGATCGAGATATCCTCTACACGTCTGGAAGGAAAAGAGTATTTTTTGAGTAAGTTTGTAGAGTTCTTGTTCTGGTTCTTCTTGTTCTTGTAATGAAAACCCGCAGGACATAGGTTTAATTGAAATATCACAGAGATGTTAGTGTTCGTAGAAGTACGAGTGAGTGTGAAGAAGTCTATGCTTGGGCTAGAGAAGATCTGTCTTTACTGTTTTGGGAGACAGAACAAAGAAGAGTGTCAGTACATCTTAAGTGTCGTCACAGAATGGAGAGATCTTGGACATCTACTTACAGGACAAAGCAGAGTTTGATAGGGAGAAAATATAAAGCCAACCCGTGGTCGTTGTAGCGATTGTATTTACAGTTTGGGGAAAATAAATTAATAAAGTAGAAGAAGACAGTAGATACGGGGGATCTTGGGGATCTACTGGAGAATTGTAACTGGAGAATTGTAAAAACACATCTGAGACGTCAAGACACGATCTAGGGCCCATGGGCAGTTGCTGCAGGAGGGAACATTTGCATTGATTGTACAACTGTTGTATCTACAAGCTTGAGTGGTTGGAGCTTTGTTTACTGCTTCTGTATAAGAACGGAAAAGACTAAATACACAAAACGTCAAAACACAATCTGGGGACCGTGGGCATTTACTGAACAAAGGAGAATTTGATGGTAATTAAACTGCAGTGTCACCATCTTTTGACTGGAGCATTATTCGCTGTTTAGGGAGCAGAGTTAAAAACAACCCAGTAAATACATCAAAACAGGATGGGGCCATCTTGTGGATCTGAGAGCTTGCCGCGAGGGTCCAAAAGCGTGTTGTGGCGGATTGATAGAAATATCATCACTGTCAGTTGGGGATAAAGTGGAAGGTGATGACACGATGAAAGGCGGAATGACTGATGTGTATGACGGCGGAGTGGTAAGAGATGAGTGGATGGACAAGTGCTGGAGGGCCCTCGGACAGAGCTCGGAGAGAGCTAGAGGATAAAAGCAAAACGCGAAGGGATGAGATATGATACTTATTTTTCGTGGAGTGCAACTGGTTTGATGCATTGCGACTGACCATTACAACTGGTTTGATGCATTGCGACTGACCATTACAACTTGGGTGCGGACTGGTCAAGCACATGCAGCTAAAACAGGCTGCCGCTGAGGGATGAGATACAACGCTGTTTGGATGCAACTAGTTTGATGCAGTGCGACTGACTATTAGTGTGTGTGTGTGTGTGTGTGTGTGCGTGCGTTTGTGCGTGCGTGCGTGGGTGCGTGCGTGCGTGCGTGCGTGCTTGCTCATGGTCACTCATAGTCAAGACATTGTGACAATTAAGTCGCGATATGTTGAGAACAAAATAGCCGTTATCGACCACGAAATATTTCAGTTGACTCTTGATCACAGTTGTGACGTAATTCTGGCTGCAACTCCGTGATTGGTGGGCTGCTGATATACAAGATGCAGCGTTTGTCTCCTGGAACACAACTTCAGAGCGTCTTCCTCGATCTCAGCTGCTGCAAAGGTTCTGATCGCCAGAATTACACGTGGCAAGTTCTGGGATTGCTGGTGCTATAGAGGGTCAGCTCCCAGGGGATCTTATTAGAGAAGGAAAGTCTCTACATTCATCTTTTCCCCCAGGCAACGGCGTAGGTACGATATTACTGTCCAACAGTCTTCTTCTTCTTCTCGTTCGCTACTGCCCAACAGTGATCTCTGGGGCTTTGAACATGCCGGAAAATGCCTTCAAAACACAACGCTCAGACCGGATTTCTATTCAGCGAGGGAGCCCATGTGTGCCGGAATCTGCTCTCTTTTCTTGTCATCAGGGTCTGTATTCAACTGCTCAAATTGCCAAGTTTTAGGCATGAGATTTTGTTCTGCCAACTGGCGGATTTCCGGCATTTTTAAAGCTTCAGAGATCATTCTTGATATTTAAACAACAAAATGACTGTGGGTGAGATGCATAAAGTTGAAAAACAAAATAATTCTGTATATACTCTGTACCTCACCAAAACAAGCACAGCATTCTGGATATTTTCAGATTGCACGATTTTGCATCATGTTCGTTTTTTTCTCTCCAAAATATTTCCCATCCCCACACGCTGTTTTACAGCCTCGTGATCTCATGCTTCAAGTTCACAGCTAAAGGTACCTGTCGACTCGTGCTAACAGTCGCAGAGCAACTCAGCAAGAACTTGACCTAGTTCTGAGGACTTCTGCTCTGCATCGATCTCTTCAGCCCCCCTCCCCCGCCCTTTGCTTTTTATTGACCACAATAACTCTATAAGAAACTCATCTGTGATTTATTTTTCTTGACCTGTCATGAACTCTCCTGACTGACTCCCTTTTCCCTTCCCAACCGATGCGGCTCACCATCGACTGCCATCTCTCTCTTTGTCCATCTCTCTCTCTCTCTCTCTCTCTCTCTCTCTTACTTTCTTCCTCCCCCCCCTTCTCTCTCTCTCTCTCTCTCTCTCTGTCTCTCTCTCTCTCTGTCTCTCTCTCTCTCTCTCTCTCTCTCTCTCTCTCTCTCTCTCTCTCTGTCCATCCCTCTCTCTCCCTCTCTCTTTCTCTCCCCCCTCTCTCTGTTTTTATCTCCCTCCCTTTATCTCTCTCCCTCCAGCTCTCTCTCTCCCCTCTCTCTCTACCTCCCCCTCACCCTCTACCCCCCCTCTCTCTCTCTCGACTCTCTCTCTCTACCCCCCTCTCTCTCTACCCCCTCTCTCTCTCGACTCTCTCTCTACCCACTCTCTCTCTTTCTCTGCCTCTATCTCTCTCTCTCTCTCTCTCTCCCCCTCCCCCCTCTCTCTCTCTTTCTCTTTCTTTCTCTCTCTCTCTCTCTCTCTCTCTCTCTCTCTCTCTCTCTCTCTCTCTCTCTCTTCTCTCAGTCTCAATTTGCTCCAACCCCCTGTCTTTACCACTACCAGTGTTAATTCCACCCCCATCTCCAGCATTGCTTCCAACCCCCTGTCTTTACCACTACAAGTGTTAATTCCATCCCCATCTCCAGCATTGCCTCCAACCCCCTGTCTTTACCACTACATTAAGTGTTAATTCCACCCCCATCTCCAGCATTGCTTCGAACCTCCCCCCTCTTCGATACGCATTTCCTTTCTTTCGCGCCTTCTTCTAGAAGCTCCCCACCTCCACTGATGTAAGTGCCTCTCCATCCCCACCTCCACTGATGTAAGTGCCTCGAGATCTCCATCCCCACCTCCACTGATGTAAGTGCCTCGAGATCTCCATCCCCACCTCCACTGATGTAAGTGCCTCTCCATCCCCACCGCCACTGATGTAAGTGCCTCTCCATCCCCACCTCCACTGATGTAAGTGCCTCTCCATCCCCACCTCCACTGATGTAAGTGCCTCTCCATCCCCACCTCCACTGATGTAAGTGCCTCTCCATCCCCACCGCCACTGATGTAAGTGCCTCTCCATCCCCACCTCCACTGCTGAGCGCCTAGAACTGTACCCACGGAATATGCGCGATATAAGCCTCATTGATTGATTGATTGATGTAAGTGCCTCTCCATCCCCACCTCCACTGCTGAGCGCCTAGAACTGTACCCACGGAATATGCGCGATATAAGCCTCATTGATTGATTGATTGATGTAAGTGCCTCTCCATCCCCACCTCCACCGATGTAAGTGCCTCTCCATCCCCACCTCCACTGATGTAAGTGCCTCTCCATCCCCACCTCCACTGATGTAAGTGCCTCTCCATCCCCACCTCCACTGATGTAAGTGCCTCTCCATCCCCACCTCCACTGATGTAAGTGCCTCTCCATCCCCACCTCCACTGATGTAAGTGCCTCTCCATCCCCACCTCCACTGATGTAAGTGCCTCTCCATCCCCACCCCACTCCCCACCTGGGTAACATGGTTCTACCTCTCTTTGTATTAACACCCTTCATCCCCTGTTAGTGTCCGCACACCCCGTCCCCGTCTTCCTCCCTCCCTCCCCACACACTCACGGTTGGTGTAAGTGCCTTCTCGCACCCCAACTCCCATCACCATCAACGAACACATTTCAACCAACCTACCCGTCATCGCTGTCCGCGTCCATCCCCCCCCCCTCCCCCCTTCCCCTCTGACGCTCACCCTTCCCCAACACACACATACGCGCGCACACATACACTCACACCCTTCCCCAACACACACACACACACAGACGCTCGCACATACACACACTCACACGGACGCCCATACACACACACACACACACACACACACACACACACACACATGGTGTAAGTGCCCTCTTACCACCCCCTACTCCACTCATCACCCAAGGACACTTTCCCCCCGCCCCCTGCTCACCACTGTCAGTCTTTAATCCCCCTTCCAACCCCTCGCATCCCCCGTCAGTACCCCCTCTCCCTATCCCACCCCCCCTCCCCAACAACCCCCATGTTCATGGCATCTTCTCCCTTGGAGGACTATCTCCCATAATCTCGGTCATTGACCTATCGACCATCGCTTGGAGGGCGTTCCTGGGAGCTTTGAAAAGTACTTTTGCAGACCCACATCTTCCATATTTGATGACAGACTTGCGGGGACTCACCTTTCACGGTAAACCCATTTTGGTTTGTCACTATCTCTCCCCAACACACTTCTTGACAAGAAAAATGTTCATTCAAAATGAACAGCGTCGATGCAATGTCCACCAAAGATTTATTTTGGGAAGTGTTAAAGGTTAGGGTCAAAAGTTAATGAATTGCATGTTGTGCTGGATATATAAATTGTTTATTTCAGTCAATGCTTGATTCATAAGTACATTTTTCAGCATGGTGCATCTACAGGAGGGTGCTCCAACAATGATGCATAGTGCCAACATTTAGCGCAAACTTTTCACAACAGTGCATTATTACCACAAAGCGCATACAGCGATTATATAGTAGCAAGTTGCACTAAACATTTGAACAAAATGCATTTTGTTCAAATGTTAACAGCACAGCACCAAGTTTTGCATAAGTGCACAACAGCACTGACCATTTCACAAAAGTGCATAACAGCTGTGACAATTTTACAAAAGTGCATTGACCATTTCAGGCAGATGGCTAACATGCAGATTTCGCTTTTGTCTGTCTTTCTTTGAAAAGTAGGCATGTTCAAGATCGATGAAGTCATGAGCAATTGGGTTAGATGACAGAAAAGATTCAAAAACGTCAGATTCAGTTAGATGACAGAAAAGATTCAAAAACGTCAGATTCAGTGTTTTGGGCACTGTTGAACAGGAACATTCTCTCCTGTTCAACAAATGTGGGTTCAATTCAAAAGCAACATTGTCACAGATAGGCTAGTGTTACATTTCTGTAAAGTTTCAAAAACATCTTCCATGTTTTGGTTACTGTTGAACAGAGGCATATTTTCCTGTTCAAAAAAGTCTGACACAAATTGTCGTAGTTGTGGGTTAAGGTTCGATCTATACTGTCCTTCAAACGAGTCGTAGAACCGTCATTGTCACAGATAGTGTTACATTTCTGTTTTACATTCAAACGAGTCGTAGAAGTAGTAGTACATTTGCGTTTGGTTGTTTTTTCTTTTAGATTCCTGTCACTCATACTATCAGTATTGATTGAGGTACATAAATCTGTTGATGTACAGGGATGACTTGTTTGTAATGAATCCTTGTTTCCTCCACATTGAGTTTGCATTGCAGTTGGACAGAAATGAACAGGTGTTAATTGATAAACACATTGATAATGGCTTTTGAGAAAATCAATCAATTCTGCAAAGGAATTAACTTGATGACATCAAAACTGCAGCGCCATTTGAAGAATGGTTACCATTTCTGTTTCTTTGATGGGAATCAAACAAATAAAAACATTGACTATCCAAGTTACCATGAATGGCAATAGTTGACTCCTGAAAAGTAGCAAGGATATAATTTGAGACGATAAACGCCTGATGCAATCCCTCCTCAAGGTCAGTCAACTCAAAACCTTCATCATTCGCAACATCAGTAGGCAACACAGCGGCATTCGTATGTCCAGAAATCATGTCGAAAAAATATTACATTTCAAAAGCATGTCCAACCACAGTTGTTGGCAAGTGTTCGTGTCCGAAGTAGCCTTCAGTGTGTGTATATGTATTCATGTGACAGAGAACGTGACCTCATTGTTCAATCCTCTCTCTCTCTTCTTTCTCATTCGAACGCACACACGCAAGAACGTAGCCTACGCACGCATGCACGCGCACACACACACACACACACACACACCCCGCTGACGCACACGGCAAACCACGCGCACACACACACTGACTGTCGGCAAGCATCTCTTTTTGTTTTCTTTACCTTTGTTTATTGTGTTTTCGATATTTGTGTTTATTTTTTGCTTGACTTATCTGTTTTATTTTAATGTTTGCTATCCACATCGTGTGATAAATGTTTCTTCTCAGTCTCCGAGTCAGTTTAGTTTCTGCACGCCGCTTTGGTACTCCTTGTTTTTCTAACTGGTGTATTGTGCGCGACTGATTTGCGGATTTATTTTTATTCCTTTCATATGCAGTTGAAGTGTTGTGGGTGTTATTGTCTGTATATGCTATGTTGCGTCTGTGTATGCCTACAAGAATTTTGGGTGTAATGTGCCTGTGGTCTGCTCGCAGTCGAGCACAGAAAACATGGCGGCGCCCTGTAGGCAAATTCGTGGAAAGTCTTCCCGACCGCAGATACCAGCGTCGTCCGCGACGCTGGAATGACGGCTCAGCTTGGAGTATCATCGAAATGGTTTTGAAAAGGAGGGGAAGATGTTTGATAAGTGGCATGATCTTGGCTGTTAGCGATGTATATTGGGGGTTGGAGGATGATTTAATCTTCGATATTTTGAGAGTTTTGTGGAAATAGAGGATCCTGTTGTGGAGTGGAGGCAGGCGGGGGGGGGGGGGGGGGGGGGGGGGCTGTATAGATTGTGTGAACGTGTGTGTGTGGGTATGTGTGTGCGGCGTGGAAATTATGCTTGTCTTTGGGGGAAAGAAGTGGGTGCATGGGAAAGAGGTGTGTGTGGGGAGGATATAAGTATGTTTGTGTGCGTGTATGCGCGCGTATTCTCTCTCTTATCGCTCCCTCTATCTTATTTATCTCACTTATCTCTCTCTCTCTTTATCTCTCTATCTTATCTCTCTCTATCTCCCTTTCTCTCTCTCCCTCTCTCTCTCTTTATCTCTCTATCTCCCTTCGCTCTCTCTCTATCTCTCTCTTTCTCTCTCTCTCTCTCTCTTTATCTCTCTATCTCCCTTCGCTCTCTCTCTCTCTCTCTTTCTCTTTATCTCTATCTCCCTTCGCTCTCTCTCTATCTCCCTTTCTCTCTCTCCCTCTCCCTTCG